>NC_069004.1:34628088-34629719 GCF_001194135.2 Octopus bimaculoides
TATATATATATATATATATATATATATATATATATATATATATGTATATTACATACATACATGTATTGTATTACATACATACATATACACGCTGACATATACAAATATGTATAAACACAAATACACATACATATATATGTATATACACACACATATATCCAACGCAAATATATATAACGTACACGTATTAAATATGTGTGTATATCATATATATGTGTGTGTGTATTATATATATGTATACACACACACACACAAATGATTATACGCAAATATATATGTAGATATATGTATGACTATATATTTGTATACGTGTTTAAATATTTAAATATACGTGTGTGTAGATAAAGACCCACAAATATACACGTATATACAACGTCTATACGTGTATATTCTTTGTGTGCATAAATGCATATTGTTGCTGAGTGCGTGTGTGTGTGTGTGTTGGCATATTTAGATGGACACACGTTGTGCACATAAGCATATGGCATTCACGGAAACCGAAGTTTTGCGAACCACAAACGCAATCAGAATCTTTGTGTTGTCAGAACCACATGCGTTCTCTCTAGGGGTTATGTCTACAAAATTGGATTTAAGAAGCAAGATTAAATATAAATTATTGCGTAGAACATATGTCATTCTAGTTGATGTTGTGTAGTTTCTCTTTCGCCTTGCTCAACTTTAATCCGACAGTCACATGTTCAAAACCATTCCAGCTATGATCTCTCTCTTTAGAAATATTTAGGAAACGTTATCTAATTTATCCTCCCGCTTTTTAAGATACTAGTCTGTGGTTTTAGGAGGGAATATTTGGCTATTATTTCTAATATATCGAATGTACTCTAGGGGCAGAAGCTGCAGTAGTCGTTATTCGTTGAATATCTTCCATTTCTCACTGAGAACGATTATCTTTGAACGATAAATTACAAACCAGTGAAGTAGTAAAGTTGATTAAATTGACGAAGATATCATTTTGAAATTCTGATGGCTCGTTACTAAGCGAGAACAGACAAAATATGCTATTATTTTGATGTGAATTAACCGAATCAGTGGAGCATCGGGAAGAAAGTTTAGCGTGTTTGTTTCGGCTCTTTACGTTCTGAGTTCAAATCTCGCCGAAGTCAACTTAACCTTTCATTTCCAAGGGATCGATACAATAAAATACCTTATTAGGGATCAATACAGTCCCCATGTGATAAAAGTAACAAGTTTTAAATATTTACCCTTTTTTCTTTTCCTTGTTTCAGTCATTAAACTGCGGCCATGCTGGGGCACCACCATGAAGAATATTAGTCGAATGAATCGTTTCTAGTACATTCATTAATTTTTTTGAAGTTCAGTACTTATTCTATCAGTCATTTTTGCCGAACTGCAATGTTACGGGAACGCAAACATACCAACAGCGGTCAAGCAGTGATTTCACACACACACACACACACAAACACACACACACAAACACACACACACATGACGGGCTTCTTTCAGTTTCCGTCTACCAAATCAACTCATAAGGCTTTGGTCGGCCAGACGACACTTGCTCGAAGTGCGACGCAGTGGGACTGAACCCAGAACCATGTGATTAGGCAGAAAACTTATTACTGTACAACGACACTTGCGCCTGTGTGTATATATAT
>NC_069004.1:34629761-34630466 GCF_001194135.2 Octopus bimaculoides
GGCTATGTGGTAAGTAGTTTGCTTTCCAACCACATGGTTCCGGGTTCAGTCCCACTGTGTGGCATCTTGGGCAAGTGTCTTCTACTATAGCCTCAAGCCGACCAAAACCTTGAGTGGATTTGACAGACGGAAACTGAAAGAAGCCGGTCGTATATATATGTGTGTGTGTGTGTGTGTGTTTGTCCCCTCCCCCATCACTTGGCAACCGATGTTGGAGCGTTTAAGTCCCCGTAACTTTGCCGTTCGACAATAGAGACCGGTAGAATAAGCACTAGGCTTAGAAAGTCGATTTGTTCGACTAAAGGCAGTGCTCCAGCATGGCCGCAATCAAGATGGCTGAAACAAAATATACATTATTTGCGTGTGTATATATATGTATGCCTGTATGTGTCTGAGTGTGTATATGTGAATGACAGTGTGGAGCTTCGATGAAAAGAGGTGGGGGGGAAGGGCTACCAGACGAGAGACGGTAATGGTTATCTTCCACTTCCTGTTATGACGACTCGATGACGTCACTGTAAACTATACGAATAGGGAACAGGAGGGGGTTTGGATCGGGAGGGGAATCGTGAACTCAGTTTAGGGTGGCGACTGAGGGTGGGGAAGGGGGGTTCGTTCGGGGACTTAGAAAGAAACTCTGGCTTATTCGAGCGGCAACAATTAAAATAACTCTGATTTGCTTAATCACTAAGTATAGGGGGGGGA
>NC_069004.1:34630693-34633184 GCF_001194135.2 Octopus bimaculoides
GAGTGAGAGGGAGAGGGGAGAGGAAAGAAGATGGAGAAGTATTTGGAGAGAGAAGAAGAAGCAGAGTATGAGAGAGGGGGAGAGAGAGAGAAGTGAAAAGGGAGAAAGAGAGAGATTTAAGGAGAAAGAAGCAGAGAGAGAGAGAGAGAGAGAGAGAGAGAGAGAGAAAGAAATGAAGGCTGATATAAAGAGTGGAAGAGAGGGAGAGGTAGAGATAGATAGAAGTAGAGAGAGAGAGAGAGAGGGAGGTTAGGAGAGGCTTAGAGAGAGTAACAGAGAAAAACAGGAGAAGAAAGACTGAGGGAGGCTGAGAGAGAGAGAGAGACGGAGAAAGAGAGTGAGGTAGTGAGAGATAAGTTGAATAGAAGTATAGAATGCTGAGAGAGAGAGAGAGAGAGAGGGTGAAAGAGAGAATGAAAGAGAGAGAGAGAGGGTGAAAGAGAGAGAGGGGGTGAAAGAGGGGGTGAAAGAGAGAGTGAAAGAGAGAGTGAAAGAGAGAGAGTGTGTGTGTGTAGTGGTGGTCGTAGGAAGAAAAGATTAAAAGAGAGGGAGAGAGTGATAAAGAAAATAGAAAATGTTGAGGAAAACTTACGAAACTTTTGGTGAGAGAAGAGAAGAGAATAAAAGAGATTAAGGGAGGAAGAATGATAGGGGAATAAGAGTGGGAGAGGTTTAGGGAGAGGAGAGAGAGAGAGAGAGTAAAAGAGAAGGAACGGAGAGAAAGAGGGGGCAAGAGGAGAAAGTGACATGAACACAGATAGAGGAGGCAGAGGGATAGAGAGAAGCGAGAGAAAGAGAGGGAGAGCTGGTGAGAAGAATGACCCCCAAAGTAAAGAAGGAAGAGGCTTGAAAAAGAAAGCGAGAGAGAGAAAGAGAGGGGGAGAGAAAGAAAGAGGGACAGACAGATCGAAAGAGGGATGTTGGAAGAAAAGGGAGGAGGGAGATGTAGAGATAAAAGAGAGATGCAAAGATAGAATGGAGCGATGTCTGGGACGGACAGTTTGGAGTCGCTTCGTGTATATTTATTGATTATGTGTGTGTGTGTGTGTGTGTGTGTGTGTGTGTGTGTGTATTTACTTCTGTTTGTGTATGCATGCGTGCGTGAGCGCAATATATTATATAATATGATATATATGTATAGAAACACACACACACACACACACATACGTATACTCAAATAATTGCACACATCCACGCGCAAAGGCGTGCATATGTAAATTATATCAGAAGGTGATCGGAGTGTATCGATGAAAAACAAATATAAATATATATATATATATAAATATATAAAAATGTATACATAAATAATGAACTAAATATAATAAAAGAAAATAAGGCAGTTTTAATAATAATAATTTCTTTTATCATAGCCACAAGGGCGACGGACGAGGAGTACATTAGAAGGGAGAAATATTAATAATAATAATAATAATAAACGACGGTGAAAAAAAAAGCGCATGTATAAACAACGAAATAATAGCTTATGAAGCAAATGTATTTTATATGTCGAAGATTTCCAGCGATAAAGCCCTTTATATATGTGTGTGCATGAATAGTTGCTGACATGATTGTTTTAGCGGTGTCCTACCCCTTCATTCCCCCACCACCAGAGACTAAGCCGAACTCACTGTAGAAAAATGGCGACTTGCACTTACAGCATTTTACGCTGCTTTTGGAGAGTTTTTTTTTTCCAGGACCTTTACAAGAAAAAGCCGGTCTCTTTGCAGTGAGTCCTCGCATTACACAATTTCTCCCCATCCAGCCACTTCCATACCCGTGCTTACGCCGCCACCATGTCATCTCGCAACCATGCTATCTCGCCACCTCGCTATCTCGCCATCTCCCCGGCTCTCCTCATCTTTTTCTTGTTTGACTATTTGTTCTTCCAGTCCGTCCCCTGCATTTTTGCAATCCGATTCTAAAATTCACCCAAGCCATCCTGAACTAGAAGCTCTCTCAATACCCGTTCCCCACCACATATTGTCAGACGAACGTAAACACGCACACACACAAATTGTTAAATACGCATAGATTTAAAGACAGACACAACTATGCAAACAATTACACACACATACGCGCGCGCGTGTATATATATATACACCCGCAAGCATGCACATAAGAAAAGCTGACACGCAGAATTTCAAAAACACACAACCGTACAACAATATACACACCCATTCATAAACAAACAGTACACACATGTACACATACAATTGCACATTTTCACACACAGACACGTACGTTTGCACCTACAAACATACACATGCACAAAGGCAAAGAGACAGTCTAAAAATCCCATACAACTGCACTCACAGATACACACGTATGTGCATATACACGCACAACTTGTTCCTATTTAAAAAAAAAAAACAAGACATACATTAGAATAGAGCAAATGAATAAACGAAAATATTCCCAGCATCGATCGAAGCCACATAGATTCCCAAAATCTCAAACACCCCACAACATCACCACCTCACCCCCACCCACT
>NC_069004.1:34633345-34637235 GCF_001194135.2 Octopus bimaculoides
TGAAATGCCTACTAAATCCCTGCCTGAACCGAACCAACTACCCAACCATCTACACAAACAACCACTCAAATAATAACCACCCCATCAACTACCCACCCACCTTCATACCCAAACGACCCGGCTCCTGACCCATCCAAGCAAACAGCTTCAAAATCCTTCTATCGAGACCCATTTAAGTCATTTTTTTTGTATTTCTTATTTCTTTCTTTTCGAATATATTTTGTTTTGTTTTGTTTCAAGATTTTTGAGAAATATTTTTGTTATCGACTCACACATAGAAACACATACATATATATATAGATATATACATATACATACACACATGTATGTATATGAGTGAGTATATACATACATATGAGTATGTATACGAGTATGTATAAATGCATATATATATATATATATACATATACATACATGCATACATATATATATTCATATATATAAACATATTCACACACACACATATATATATATATATATATTTATATAAACACACACATATACATATATATACAAGCGATAAATTTATATATGTGACATACATGTGCGATAAATTCTGTGTATGCATACATACATACATACACACACATATATATATATATATATATATATATATATATATGTGTGTGTGTGTGTATATATATATATATTTAGTATTTTATCTTGGCAAGCTGTGCCATCAGAACTCCGTTCCATTCTCTTTAAACTTCAAAACTATGAAACTGTCATCAAAAGATTTATCAGACAACATAACATGCCCCACTTCCCAATCTATACACACACACATACATAAACGCACACATACATGCATAATCACTTAGAAGTTATTTGACAGATTATGTACTATGAGGCGGGAGATGGCTGGTGACATCAGTTCATACATATATCATATATTCACACACGCATACATACATATACATATCTATATGTATGCATGTGAGTGGGTGTGAGAGTGTACATAAATATATACATATATAGACATACACAATAAAAGTAATACCATGGTCTCTTTCTCTCTCTCTCTCTCTCTCCTGCAATTTCTCTTTAAATATTATTATTATTATTACACCCATTTATGACACAACTATAAATAAATGTACGTTGTCAACGAAGCATGTTTTTTTTTTCTATTCAGTGGTGAGAAAGTTATGGATTTTCATATTCTACACAATACAGGCTGTTGGAATAACCGTGTTGTTAGGTTCGCCTCGCAACAATGTCTAGTACCGTGGGTATGTGTTTGCTTCCATTACCGTGGCACTATTATGTATGCATACAAATGTGCATATGTGTTTGTGCGTATATATATATATATATGAGAGAGAGAGAGGAGAAATGGATAGATAGATAGATAGATAGATAGATAGATAGATAGAAAATGGATCGCATTAAAATGCAATACGCTCCTTCTCGGAACAGAGATTACTAGATCTTTCTATATCTACACACACACAGACACAAATTCATATATCTATATAAATATAACTATTTGGACTTCAGGTGTATGTCTGTCTGTATGTCGATTAAAGCACGTTCTTGCTGGGTTACCTGATGTCATCCACAGTTACGACAGAAGTTTCACTGGATCTACGTCAGGAAATCCGCAGTGTTCGTTGATGAAGGAAATGGAAGATGGATTTAGCAACCATGTACAACGAGAGCGAGAACAACATGCAGAGGACAACTCGGTATATCTTGTGGGATTTCTCCTTCTTTTCATACCAAACGCCTGAAAGGAACAAAGCCTACACTGATTGATGTAACAGAACAATATGCACAATATCTTAACCCTAAGGGACAGCTGCAGGATGGACTGAAACGATTGCAGTTTTGAATACAGATTCGTATTAAATAGCCATCTTCCGTTTCTTTAATCAACTCTCTCTCTCTCTCTCTCTCTCTCTCGCTCATTATATATATATATATATATATTAGGGACAAAATCCAAAATTACAGGTAAAAAATCAATTAAAATCAATTTATAAAAAATCAAAATTAAATTGAGCTTTATAGATTAAAATATATATAAAATATATAGTTTTAGGGAAAATAACCAAATTTCAAGAACTCATCGATGAAAATCCACTATCACATATAGAAAGATTAATAATTAAAAGCACAATAAATGAGTATAATATAAAACAAAGTAAATATCATAAGATAAAGATAATAAGATGACTATACATGACGGGCTTTTCTCAGTTTCCGTGTATCAAATACGTGCATATATGATTTCTATAGTGTTGTGTGCACGTTTTCAGTGCTGCAGTCTCAAACAGAGATTTCGAAGAATATTTTTCAAATTTCCACTAAAACACCCATTTTATTTGAAAAAAGCAAATGAATTCGTTTTTTTCTTTTTTTTATATTTCCTTTCTCAGAATTCCAACATTTCTAGATCTGCATGCTAATTCCTTACCACTTATCCCAGCGCAACTTTGACAACAGATCCAAATTAAAATCAATAACGTCGATATAACAACCATAAATGCTTCCTTTTTAATAAATCTTCTCCTTACCCGCACCCCCAATATTTCAGCCAGCGTTTAAATATGCTACATTGCAGGTACCCCCACCCCAACAGTACCCTGTTTCGTGTCTTGTAAAACAAATGCTCCACAGCTTTTACACCGGATTGCTGTTTATATTGGAATGTTCTACCTGTATTAATTATTTCTAAAGGCACATTCTGGTTTTAGCTCTGGTGTGGCTATGATATGGCCGTCAGGACAGTCCTCTCTGCGTATAACGTTGTAGACGGTCTTAATATCGAAGTCGTATCTATGAGAAGCTTGTAGCAAGCAGGCATCGCTTGCGATGATATGTACCATGTCTTCCACATTGGTAGGACAAAGTCAACATTTTCTATCACAAAGTGGAGGTTTAGTGACATTCTTTTCACTCTTGCAAATGCTATCTCTGCGTTTTGAAAGCGTAGCCTTCAATATCAGGGGTGATGCATCTATAACAGTGGCGAGTGAGTTGACCTTTCCTCTTATTGTTAGTGTTTGTCAATAGTACATATGTAAAAATTGTTTGTAGGGATATATATATATATATATATATATATATATATATATATATATATATATAGATAGCTATAGATATGAACAAGCAGATAAAGAGGCAGATAGATAGATAGATAGCAGACAGACAGATGCACGGACGAATGTAATTCATGTATGTATGTCCACTGTGCGTGTTTGTGTTCTGTGTTCGTGTATAGTAGTATAACGTACTCAATATTTTTAGATATCAACTAAATCTGTTTACATTGCACCCTACAATAAACTATTATATATGAGGAACTAAAGGCGAGACAATGTTTTGGTAATTGTTTGGTAATTACTTCAAAGTTAGTGAATGCGGGTGAGGAATTTCTTCAAAATGAAAGCAGTCTTTGGTCTTTGAGGCCTTATATTGATTTCTAATAGAAGCACCAGAACAGAAGTTTTGGTGGTTGAGAATGGTTTATATCGACTCCAATAATTCATTGATACTTTGTTTGATCGACCTCAAATAGTGAGAAGCTGAAATATTGTGGCAATCATCTCGCTACGAAAAGCTTTCTATATTTTTACTGAAATAGACGCCCTCGTTTGCGTATCCTTTGGGCTTACTTAAAATGCCACAATTTTGGCATTGATGATGAGATGTAGTAACGCTTACACTTTTCCCAAAAGACGCCAAAATTGACGAAGATTGAAAATAAAAACCATCCTTAAATTAAAGAATATTTGAGGCTTGTCAAAATGAATTAAAATTTTCCTGAATTAAATCTTAATTACTCTAATTGATGTGAAAGTTGTAGCTGGTTTTGGTGATGATTGCAATCGGTGTATGGCAGTCGGAAGATCGAGAACTTTGTCTTCTGCATCCGGCGCACCAAT
>NC_069004.1:34637245-34638566 GCF_001194135.2 Octopus bimaculoides
GGGGGGGGGGAGTATTTTAACTCGGAGTAGAATAAAAGCAGAGTTCGATTTAGTGGCGACTGTTTCCTTAATTTACGGCGCTGAGATCAAATCCCAACACATTGTTAAGTACGAAACACAGACACACAAACGCATATACGCACAAAGACATAAAATATATATATAGCCATGCATGCACGTGCGAGTGTAAGCTTAACTTTATCGATGATTTTAATCGGCTGTAAAGTCATATCACTTACATTCACACACGTGTGTTTATATTTTCTTGTTCTTTTTACTTGTTTCTGTCATTAGACTGGGGTCATGCTGGGGCACCGAAATATGTATATATATATATATATATATATATATATATATATATGGGGGGGGGGAATGTGTTTCCGTATCCGCTGCCATTGCATGCTCGTTCTTGTAATCAATATTAAGCTCTCTCTCCCTATATATATATATATCTATTCATACATACGTACATATATTTCACACATACGTCTGTGTGTATGTGTGTCCATTCCTACACAACCATATATATGTATATAAATATACACAGACATAATATATGCCTGTGTATTTGAATGCGCACATTAATACGCTGTGAGCGCGCGCGTATTCACACGCGCGTGTGAACGTATATATAGACATGCATGCACGCACACACACACACACACACTTTCAAACACACCAGCAAATATAAATGGTTTTGATGTCCTTTCAAGGAGATAATGTGTTTAAATAAAATAAAAATAAACATTTTATTTATTTATTGTTTTATTGCTGTTGTTGGTATTATTATTATTATTGTTATTATTATTATTATGACTGTTGTTATAGTTGTTGTTGTTGATGATGATGATGATGTTCATATTTTGAAAGCGATGCAGATTTAGTTGGGCGTATGAAATAGTTTAGTTTACCGTAATATATTTTATTGAGGCTGCGAGGAGAGAACTGACCTAGCACTGCGCTGTGTGTTGGTGTCGGGGCCGTGAGAGAGAGAGAGGGGGGGGAGATGTGAATCAGAATCTGCGGTGCCCGTTTGTGGGAGAGAGAAAGCACGAAGACACAAAAGTGACAGAGAAGCATGGAGACAATGAGAGAGGTGACAGAGAGAGGGAGAGAAGAGGATGACAGACAGACACGGTTAGAGAGACGGGAGAGAGAGAGAGAGAGAGAGAGAGGGGAGGAAACAAAGGGAGAAAGAAAGGGATAGAAAATAGAGGAAGAGAGAGATATGAAAAAGAGATAGGGACAGACAGAGAGACAGAGGGATTCAGAGAGAGGGGGCGAAAGAGGTTGATAAGCTTAAGAATTATCTGGTTGGGTT
>NC_069004.1:34639100-34639547 GCF_001194135.2 Octopus bimaculoides
GTTGTGGTGGTGGTAGTTGTGGTGGTGGTAGTTGTGGTGGTGGGGTGGCTATTAGTAAACGGTAGTGTAAAGGTTGCAGTCTAGTATCGGTTCTTTGAATGTACTTTCGTTTCTTGGTGGCGTGGCGATGTGGCGAGTTTACATGGCCGTCAGGGGGAGGGGGAAACGGCGTGGCGTAACATGAAGCGAGGAGATTGTGCCACAGTCAGGAGGTAGTATAGAACGTAGCGGTGTAGGGAGTGGCCTGGCGGTGAGATGCGATGTGGAGCCTAAATTCGAATTTTTTCGAGCATGCATATCATATATCGTTGAAGTCCGAGGGATTTGTGGGCGGTAGCGGGGGAACTGCGTGGCTCTATGTGTGTTTATGTGCATATGTGTGCGAGGGTGTTTCAATGTTTGTGATTTTGTGGACGGCACTATACATATATATATATATATATATAT
>NC_069004.1:34639647-34640158 GCF_001194135.2 Octopus bimaculoides
AGAGAGAGAGAGAGAGAGAGAAAGAGAGAGAGACCTAGATATGTCGACAGATTTGTTTTCTTCCCAGAAGTGGTAGATTACAGGACTCAATTCAAATGTGATGTAGTCTTTAATACATCATAACTGAAAGGCTTCGATTTCCAGTATTCGGAGTCACTCATTTCTGAAGAGAATTAGTTTTGGTTTTCCAGCTGAGGATCGGCAACGAGTGACTGCGAGCACTGGAAACCGGAACCTTTCGGTTATAATGTGTGTATGTATCTATGTAGATAAATGGATAGATAGATAGATAGATAGATAGATAGATGGATAGATAGATGGAGATAGAGATATGTGTGTAAGCACCCACATACGCTGTGGTATGAATTCATTGCAGTTAAAATGTGGTTGATGTGAACGAGATTATACTGATATAACGACACGACGAGATAACAGGAAATATCTGTAGAATACAACAGATAATAACATACATACACACATACATATACATACATAGAAACATGTATGCATA
>NC_069004.1:34640177-34644553 GCF_001194135.2 Octopus bimaculoides
TATATATATATATATATATATGCACGTAAGTCCATCCTTATATTTATTCATATATGCACGCATACATCTATATTTGCATATAGAGATATATAAATACAAATACATACAAACATATATTACAATCGTACATGCATATATCCATACATATTGAAACACACACACACACAAAATACATCACATACAAACATACATATAAATATACTTCTATACACTATATACATACATGAAACATTCGTCACCTAAATTGTTGTTGTCGTTGTTGTTTTATTTTTGGCATAATTCCATCTCATGAAAATTCTTCAACTAAAACAAGATTACCTTCCTGTTTGCAAAAATAATTTCATTTCAAAATGTTTCAGGAATATTTAATTACCATTTTATAATTACCTCATATTTCGAATTATTTATAACCATTCACTTAAATAACCGATAACATGAGTGCAACACCACACGTTTCTAACGGCGAGGTATGGAGGTGTAGTCTATCGATTTGGTGATACTAACATCGCACTGGTGCATGTATATGTGTGTGTGTATGTGTATATATATAAAATCGATCTGGGAACGCTGAAATCAAAAAGAATCCCAATGAAATATTTAAGGGAATAAAGAGCCAAAACAAATGGCCCAAGGGCGACACCTAATGTTTGCACCAAATCACCCTCTATGAGTGCTACAGTTTTCAGACGTCCAGAAATATGAAAAGCAAAGCTTATGTCGTTGTATATTGAACTTGGAGCGCAGAAGTCTGGAATAAGCATTTTCTTCAACGTATCACTGACTCAAGCAATTCTCACCAAAGTGAAACAACCGAAGGTTCTGTACGACGTCTCTGGTGAAAACCAGAAACGTTGATCGGAGAAAAGCTGAGAGAAATTCTGATCTATGTTTATGAAGAAGAAAATTGTGATTTCAACTTTTCGCATAAGGCCAGCAATTCCAACTGTTGGGGTAAGTCGATTACATCGACCCCAGTGCTCGACTGGTACTTATTTTATCGACTCCGAAAGAATGAAGGGCAAAGTCGACCTCGGCGGAATTTGAACTCAGAACGCAAAGAGACTGATGAAAAGCCTCTAAGCATTTTGCCCGGCGTACTAATGTTTCAACTAGTTTGCCAATACTTAAGACATGCAGTTCTCATCCCTTTTCTGATTATAACCACTACTGGAAACGTTATAATACACACCTCACTCTTGACGAAAGTCTTTCTCCGAAACGTTAACTTATTTCCATTTTTTTTGATGAATGCAAATTGAACAATTGTAAAATTTCTCTTATGATCGAACATTTACCAATACAGACCATTGTTCCAGAATCTTTCCTGTACTACTAAACCAAAAATATAGCTATGTAAGAGCAATTTACTCCGTAATGCGAATGCGAATACTAATAATAATATTCTATGTAATTATTGATTCATTAATTATAGATGTAATTTAATTATATTAAAGGAAATAATACTTCAAGTCATATTAGCATTACAGGAAAAGCCATTTCAATTCCAAATATATACCTATACACAAATACATACATACATATATATATATATATATATATATATATATATATATATATATATATATATATATATATATATATATATATATGTGCGCGTGTGTGTGTGTGTGTATGTAGAGAGAGAGAGAGAGAGAGAGCGGGGGGGGAGGAGATAGAAAGACACACAGACACACACACAAATAGAGGGAACGGCAGAAACAGATAGATGATACGTTTATATACCCAGATACTTGAGTGTGCTCATGCTGGAGCATTACTTTCAAGTGTTTAGTCAATTAAATCGACCTCAGTACATAATTTTATCAATTCTTGTTTTATGAACTGCTACGTTACAGGGACGAAAAGAATTACCACCGGTTGCCAAGTAAGGAGAAAAACCCACATTATACTCACATTATATTTATATGGCTATGAAACGCTTCGCATAGTTTCCGTCAATCGATCTTGTGGGCTTATTTGAAATTAAATATGATCTCTGTGACAATAGCGCCAAATGTGGTCACCAAAAAGAGGGAAGCTGATGACGAGATTTGAGACAATCCAATGCCATTACACACAAAAAAAAAATACTCACTCGGTGCGATGTAATAGGACGAGCTACTGAAAGGTTATAAAAGAACTGAGACTACATTCCCTAAGGAGACGATGCGAAAGATATGCTGTGATACACACATACACACACACACACACACATGTATGGAAGATCCTGGATAGTCTAGCTCCCAACTATATTAACCACCCAATAGGGCGCTTTTGCGTTGTACCAAAGGTCCTATCCTCTTCATCTAGAGAAAATATGCAGTTCTACAAAGGCATAGGTTGTTTTAAGAGCCCACAACTTTTCAACACACTGCCAAACAACCTCATAGTTCTATGAGGTGAAGGATATCGATGTTTTCAAAGAATATTTTGACAATTTTTTTATGAGAGATACAAATGACACCTACATCGCAGCAGAAAAGACAAAGAAGAATGGCTCTGTCCAGCTCTTATTCTACGAGAAACAATTCCAGAGAGAAAAGAACCGGGAAGTGGATTCGAATTCAAAGCCTATCACATTAAATAAAGTGCCACTACATGACCGCAGCCTTTCTTGGAAACGAGTAAAAGCGTCTGTGTGTGTATAATATGTGTGTGTGTGTGTGTGTGTGTGTGTGTGTGTGTGTGTGTGTGTGTATGTATATATATATATATATATATATATATATCATGCGATCGACCAAATTATAACTTGTCGCAATGCGTTTTGTTTCGTTTTAGCTTTCAAGTGATCCCACCACGACCACCCCAACAGCTGGTTTGGCAAACAGGCCAACGTTCCCGCAGAGCGAAAGGTTACTCTATCACAGGATGATCCATTTGCAACTGAGTAGACGGGAGTCACGTGAAATGAATTGGCTTGTTCAAGAACACAACGCTCTACTTGGTGCCGGAATTGAACCCACGATCGTGAGATCGTGGGTTCGACATCCTAACCATTAGGCCTCGCACCTTCACACACAAACACACATCTACACATGCACACACATACAGACATACATATACAAAATATATGCTGCTTTGCTACATTTGCGCGTGAGCATTTAAGAACAGGTTTCCCAATGTAGACGTGTGTTTGTGTGAGCGCCTGAATGTAAGTTTAACATATAAGACATTGTAGCACTTAACATCGAGTTCGTAGCACGGCAACTAACACAGGCAGCCATTAATGTCTCATATTACATAAAATTCTTTTTTTCCCCTTCTTTTACTGAGCATATGTCGTTATTGTATAAACCATTCAATGAAGCCACCTGTTTTATGTTTAGTAAACCTCCTCCAATCCTCTGAAAAGAAGCTTTCTCTCTTAAACTAATGTCCAATGCAATAAAAATAGTTGAGAGATAACAGTTCGGTGCTTGAGGGTCTCTGCAATATCATCATCTTTCATGTTTGAGATGCGACAGAAAGAAGTCTTAAGGGTCGGTCTTAAATTAACTTCTATATATGTGTTTTGGGTTGAATATATAAACGCATTTGCAGATGGAGGTGCATGTGGGCTCTTGTGTGTGTGCGTGTGTGTGTGTGTGCGCCAGAGAATTTAGCAGGGTGTTTAAAATATCGGACAAAGCACCTTAAGTATTTGGTCCCGATATTCTACGATCGTAGCTCAAATCACGCCGTAGAAAATTTGTATTTCATTTTTCAGAGATGATAAATTCGATAGTGGTTCAGAATGGAAATTATTGGAGTTGTTACGTTGTCGGATTAAATGCTTCAATGTTCTATGGTCTCTTTTATGAAAATATCTCACCTGGTATTATCATAAAAAAAAGATAAAAAGAAAAAGAAGTATTTCTACCAGACTTTAGAATAGTAAAAAAATTAATCAATGAAACAAGTTCCTTGGTTCGATCCGGGCATGGGCTGTGATGTATTACGGCAACGATGATTATTAAATGCACGCATATGTATATATATATATATATATATATACACACACAGTGAAGGTGCGTTGCTTACTGATTAGGCTCACAATCGTAAGTTCAATTCCCGGCGAGGCGTTGTGTGTCTCGCTGAAGCTCCCTGTATTTGTATATTTATATATACATGTTTGTGTATGTTTATGTATGTATATAGATATGTGTGTGTATATATATTTGTATATGCATGTATCAGCACATGCAATATATGCGTGAGAGTATGTGTATATGCTTGTGTATGTATGTATATTTATATCTATACACACACATATTTCTGTGTGTATACACACAAACATGCATTTACAGACATACATGTGTGCATATATGTATACACACACATGACTATCTATCTATCTATCTATTTATCTCTCTCTCTCTCTCTCTCATATATAT
>NC_069004.1:34644730-34646414 GCF_001194135.2 Octopus bimaculoides
ATATAGATAGATAGATAGATAGATAGATGGATGGATAGATTGACGCTAGATTGATATCCGATAGATACATGATAGATAGATAGATAGATAGATAGATAGATAGATAATGTAAGTATGCAATAATGCACACATGTCGGTATGTAAGAGATTCTGCATCGTGCATTTTCAAGCATTTGCTTCTCCGTCCCGTTTCGTTGTTGTACATATGTCACTTTTAATTCTTCAACAGCAATGTCAGTCAACTTTTAAGCTGTGGAGATGACACTCGTTACGATTACTTGCAGTGTCCCCTGGCGGACATCACGGGAGACTAGCGACTGTCAACTAGCTTAATTGTTTGCTTTGAGCAAAGATTCGCTGACAGATAGATGATGTACGTACATATTATGTATGCACTGTAGGTATGTGTGTATATATGTGTGCGTGTGAATGTGTGTTTTGGAGATAGATAAAATATAAAAAGAGAAGACAAACAGTCTGAGCAATGTATACGTACATGTGTGTCTGAGCATGTTTATATATATATATGTGTGTGTGTGTGTGTGTGTGTATATATATATACACACACACACACACACACACATATATATATATATCGAGAGAGAGAGAGAGAGTGTGAGAGAGATAAACGATTTCCAAATGTAAACATTATACGCAAGAATTCTAGAAAGATCGATATGCATACATTCACTAGCAGACGCTTATGTACACCCACCCACACACACACTCTCAAGTACAGAAGCCTATAAATATGCACGCATATATTTATACATGCAGAACATGTATGGGTGTGTGTAAATACATATATATATATATATGACATCCATACACACACTTACACATCAATACCATTAGATGTGATTCGTGCCTACATCGAATATATCAAATTCCATCCCTAGTTTCCAACTCTATACCAATGTCGTCTTTAATTAATTTCTGACCGAATATTTAATTAATTAATATTTACAATCACCTCAGGCCAAGTGACAATATGTGGTACCAGAGTCGATAATGCCGTCGAATCAATGGTTTCCCTTTTATATCTTTCGGTTAAATTCTACCTCTTGGAACTCCAGTCTTGTGGAGAAATCGCACGGCCTCTGTTTTGCAACATTGCCATTGGGCGGACTGAAATACTAGTAATATGCTGGGTTATAGTCGTCTGAAACAAAACACAACTTAGGACTAACGGAAGAAATAGACATTTCATCTGCACACGTATTCTCTCTCCCTACTTCTGTCCGTCTCACTTTCTCTCTCTCTCACATACACACACACACACAATATATATATATATATATATATATATAGTACTTGAATATATATAAAGGGTAGCAAAACTATACAGAATTTTACTACCAGTGGCCTAGCATATAAAAAATTCAATAGACAACATATTCAATATAAAATATAAGAGAACTTACCTGTAACAGGTAAGTTCTACACGATAGAAGACAGTCAAAAACGACCGAAAACCACAAAGTTAAAACATTTCAAAGGGAAGAAAAAATAAAAGATTTTACCTTATTTTTAACGGTTAGACCTATAGGTTTCGGATTTTTTTAGTAAAATAAAAAAATTTACTAGGCAAATTTTCTTCAGTAACCAGCCGTCAACGATTAACGCATAACTACGAGACAAAAGGCAAAATGCACATGTCTTCCAGATATATATGTTATAATTA
>NC_069004.1:34648002-34650329 GCF_001194135.2 Octopus bimaculoides
TATATATATATATAGGTAAATTCCGTAAAACGGTTTTCTTCATTTTTTGCAGTATGTTGTTAAATTCCTTATATTCACGTTACTAACAAAAGGGAAAAGCATTCTACAAAACTATATTTTAGGTGTAGAAAACCTAACTGCATAATTGCTTCACAGATTGCATATTTAACAATTTACACACAGAATAGGAGCTACTTAATAAATATTCCTTAAATACAACAATATTATACAAGTGCCCACAGTTTTTACAGAGAGCTCAACAACCGTCGCTAAATTCGTGGAGATTATATCATGAAATACGATGTAAACGGAATATCGCTTTTAAGAAGAATCAATGAGGAGTGTATGAGCATATATACAAATGTGTGTGTGTGTGTGTGTGTGTGTGTGCTCAATTCTTTTTCTCACATAGTAAAGATAGTTTCAAGAAACCAAGATTTTATATTAGCAGTTATAAAGTATATTTTCATTTGCCATACATATACTGGAGAGAAAAGTAGACGTGCTTGAAGTCAGGAGGAGTCCGGAATGTGGTAAGTTTGTGTGATATATATATGTATATATATATATATATGTATTTTATTCTTTTAGTTGTTTCAGTCGAACAAATCGACCCCAGGACTTATACTTTGTAAACCTAGTACTTATCCCATCGGTCTCTTTTGCGGAACCGCTAAGTTACGGGGGCGTAAACACACCAACATTGGTTGTCTAGCGACGGTAGAGTGACAAACACAGACACAAACGGGATTCTTTCAGTTTGCGTCTACCAAATGAACTCAGAGGGCTTTGGTTGGCCTGAGGCTATAGTGGAAGACCCTTGCCGAAGGTGTCACGCAGTGGGACTGAAACCCGAACCATATGGTTGGAAAGCAAGCTTCTTACCATATAGTTACGCCGACACCTGTATGTATGTGTACATATATATATATATATATATATATATATAGACACACATGCAGCAATTAATCTGTTTATAGTATAATTTAGATCCTACGTACGTTTCACCCTCGTGGTTATTTGGAACGCTGCATTGGATCTTCCGAGTGCAAATGGATGGAACACTTTAATGGATTAAAATACAGTTTACTAATTTGTTCCTTGATTATCCGTTGTGATTAAGCCCCCGATGGCACTCTTGGAATCTCCGATGCAGAGTTACAAACAACCACAATGTTGAAATGTGCGTAGGAACTAATAATATAAAGTTGATCTTATATATAAATATGTTTGTGTGTGTGTGTGTGTGTGCGATAAACATATATGCTTGTGTATAATCACATATACATACATATGCCTGTGAAAGAAATTGTATTTACGCATGTTTAAATATATATACATATATATGTATATATATATATATATATTTATATATATATATGTACGTGAAAGAAATTGTATTTATGGATATTTAAATATATATATATATATATATATATATATATATATATATATATATATATATATATATATATATATATATATGTGTGTGTGTGTGTACGTGTAGTTTCATATGTATATGTTTGTATGCATTTTTATATGTGTGTATATAACCTGTGTATGTGTAATAACTGCATGTCGAATGACTGATTGAATGAAAAGAGAACGAGCAATGAATGAACATGAACGAACACGAGCATGGCCTGATGTGAATACATCTCTCCCTCTCTCCCTCTCTCCCTCTGTATATACGTACTATCCGAGGTAACATTGGTGTGTATAAGTGCGTGTATGTATTCGTGCGTGTTTAGAAAACGCTCTTAATACTGCAATGAAACCCATGTTTGATATCCGATATTCATTTTTTCACGGTATTTTGTTACGGTTTGGCCTGTGAGTCCCCACTGCATCAGTGCTCACCAATAGATATGGTTTAGCTCGTATTTAATTAATATTAAATCATTGCCGAGAAATCATCCATCATAATTTCATTGGATGGCTAATAACATTAAAATTAATGGATTGTTCACACACACACACACACACACACACAGAGGTTTTTTTTTCTTTCTGTGCAAGGCAAATCTTTTTTCCACTAGTACGTTATTGTACTTTTTTAAAACTTATATGAACGTGTTTATACATACATACATACATACATACATACATATACATACATGCTCAGAAGTTGATATATGTGCGCACCTCTTTAATTTGATATATTTATAATTAAATTGCATATATCATAGAAATTATAAAGCGATAGAATGATATAAATACACACATCTATATCCTAGATGCGTGTATGCATATATACATATGACATAGGTGTGAGCGTGTATGTGCGTATATATGTGTATATATATGTGTATATATATATATATATA
>NC_069004.1:34650633-34654899 GCF_001194135.2 Octopus bimaculoides
AAACACACATACTGCAGTTGTGTCACAATGATTTTGTTAATATTTTCAACGTTACTATTCATTTTTAATTCCTATTATTATTATTATTATTATTATTATTATTATTATTATCTATATATTAATTGATAACGTTGTGGTTTATGAATTCGTAAGCCCATTCAGAGGATGGGGTTATGTCGTGGAGAGATTTTGTTGGAAATGGTAAATTAGCTTTGATTAGTTATATTAATTCGATATATAAAATTAATTGAGCGTCCAAAAACAACAAATTTCAGGATTGATGAGTCATTTCTGTTAAACAGTAACCTCTATACACACTCATATATATATATATATATATATATATATATATACACACACACACATGCATACATACATACATACATATTCAGATAAGCTCTCTAAATGTACATATATACTCGAGGTAAAGGTGGGGGGTTTCACCGAGGTAATTTGGAAGCTAGATACAGCAGCCAAATCTTGAAGCAACACCGATTTGTTTTGAATAATGGGCACGGACAACTACTTCAAACCTCCAGCTTCTATATCCAGATTATGAATTCATATACATACCAATAATAATTGGAGCACTAGGTTTTGTTAGTAAATGCTTAAAGGTGAATCTGGATAAACTGGGATTTTCAGAAAGAGAAATTGCCCGGCTAATTCGTACATTACAAATCTAGTCTGAGTTTTACAGTAAAAATATGCAAGACTTTTCTCAAGTTCCAAATGTGAATTTGTCTGTGTTAACTCCATCCCAAAGATGGAACTTTGTATCATTGTTGGAAAGGGGCTCCCTCCTCAGTGGAAGATTTATAATAATTAAAAAAATAGAAGAGACATACATACTAAATACCTTGCTAATGTTGAAATTCCAATGAAGGAGCCTTGGATCTAGGTTAGAAACCGTTTCTTTATGTATTGGCAAGAAATCTTGAAATAAATGGAATAATGACATACATACATACACACACACACACATAGGATTCGTATTCAACGAGATGGAGTACTTATCGCTGGCTGAATCAGTTATTAGCTTGTGCATAACAGTAAATACTTGAAAGTGTGGTTATTAGAATCTAACATTTCTAGTTGTTAGTTTATTGTTGGAAATTGTGAAATAATATGAATAATTTATCGCTTAAGCCAATTTAGAAGCCAGTATTTGAAGGCAAACGACTATAAAGTTTTGAAGTATCATGGCCCATAAGTGAAAATTTAATTTTAAACCCGTTTCTTGCCGAGCGTGTTACTTTTAAAAATTCAAACACGCTTAAAACAAACATGTTCTGCGTCGTTTGAAATTAAATTCTCTGTTTCCGCGCCTCTATATACTTCCATGGTCAATTTTATCAAATTTGCGCTGCGAATTTTTGGTTAAATGCAATATTATTCATTTTATATGAATATTTCTTCGAATTAAGCGAACGATCAGAGTTGTTGGACGATTCTAGACACGCCTTAAACTATTTACTTCGCAGTTATGTGCTTGTTAATGGTTGATTCAGACAATAATATTTTGGGTTTTCCTTTCTAATATTGCTCTATTGTCCTTCGAATTGACTATTTCTTCTACACGAATGAAATCACCAGAGATCAAATGAGAGGATTCACATGAATTAATGGCCAGCTCGAAGAACCTCGCTTCTACCATTTAAACATTGCCATTATCTGATACTACCTGTCAAACACCGTTAATACTACCACCACCACCGCCATCATCATCATCATCACTATTATCAATGCTAACACTATCAACGCTACCACAACCATCATCACCACCACGACTGTTACTACCAACACCTCCATCACTATAACCACTCCTACCGCGACTATCACTACCATCATCATCATCACTATGACTGCCACTCCCAATAATACGGTTCCTAAAACAGATATTGCCGTCACATCATCATTATCATCATTATCATCAGAATTATCATCATCATCATCGTCATCATTGCTAGCTCTCCAAATACTTCCAGCCTGAAAGTCTGTCCGCAGCCTCCGGCACTGACAGCACCTTTTACAGTGGCCAAACCTCTTCTGGTCACTCATTTTATCTCCCTTCCCACCCCACCACTGCACACATAATACATATCTGGAACTTTCGCCAACTCTGTTTTCCAAATTTCTCCAACTACTGACCAGCACCTCCCTACCAATATTGACCGTTCCATCCCCCTCCTGTCCACTTACATTTTAAATGTCCTTGCACGACTGCAGCACCACGTTGCCCAACCCCATATCCACAAAACAAAATTTCTTGAACTCCCTCAAGCAATGACCAGCGTTTTACACTGGTCTTAGAGACAATGACCACCGCTTTGCACTTGTCACACCTCACCACCCATTCTATAGTCTTTTGCAACCACCTCCTTTCCAAGGTTTTCCCAGTTATTGAATGACCCGGTTGCAATGGTCAAGCAGCCTTTGGACTCTGTGGACCTGACTAAATATTTCTGTATCCCCCATCCCCTCCTTGCCACCCCGGTCATTTCAGCAACTGACCAATATCAGCATTTATGTTATTTATGATTGCTCTACGGCCTTCTTAAATACTTTCGGTCTAACATCTCTCCATACCATTCCAGCCACTGGCTATAATCCAGTCCCCCAGCACTGACCAGCATTGTACGTTGCTCACACCATTTCTGGTCACATTCCACCTGACTAACTCTCCCTCCACCCTATTCCTTTAAATTTTCTCTGACCACTTCTCTGCCGGTCATCCAGCGGCTGTCCTCAGTTTCTCCATAATCTCAGCAAAATATTCTTCCTCTACCATCTCTGTTTATTACTTCGGCCACTGACCATCTTTCACCCTCACCCAATTGTATGCACAACAGACACCACTTCTAGCCAACACCTTAAACAGACGATGACGCCCGCCACCCTTAATCAATAAACCTTTCCCTGCTACAGATCCTATCCAAATTGTGACCAACACTTCCGATGTTTCTTGTATCCCCCTGGTCACTCAATTCAATTTCCAAACATTATTATATTACCGTCTCTCTAAATTTCTCTGGCCACTTGACCATTAACCTCTCACCGGCGTCGAGGATTTTGAATTAGTTACGTAACCCCCTGGTCAAACCAGGACACTAAAATTTTAAAGAAACCACCATCATCACAAACACCACCACCAGCTTGTTAAACCATCACCATGATGACCACAATTAATTACTAGTAGCACTACTTCAAACTCCTCCAGCCACTGACCAGCAATATCCACTACTGACCAGCATAGTAATTTGTATTGGATAAAATGCCTCTGGTCAATATACACTACTTGAGTGATCCGAACTAATACCACGATCGCCAATACCACTGGCCACTACCACCATCATAATTTCTCTGTAAGAGTTCGGGTTATTACCAGGCCCATCAGTGGTCAAGGTTTTGTCCCCATCATGTAAACTCTGTGCTATTTAACCCCCACTTAAAATATTATTTCTCCTCTGTCCCTCTCTCCGTCCATGGCAATACTGACCAGTCATCTACTGGCCATTTTCCAATACAGCTTCCCATCACCGCCCCCAAGGTCCCTGCAGACCTTTACCGCATCGTTCACTGCCGCTGACCACAACCTTCCGCTGGTCATCAACGCAACCTCCCCTTATTACCACCACCACCACCGTCCTCTAGACACGCATAATTCTGGCCAATGACCTCCGTCCGCCATTGACCAAATATTTGCACTGGTCAAATACACAATATGCTATCCGACCCTACCACCACCGCCACAACCAGTGCCACCAATTCTACTACTGGCACCATTTCCCTACCACCACCGACACAACTGCCAATTCTTCCGCCACTACAACCGTCACCGCCTCCACCTTATCCAGCCACACACCCTTCACTTTCGCTGTGTTCCCACCACCACCACTGCTATTACCATCGCAACCACCACCCACTCGCTACAACTGCCTCCACTATCACCGCCATCATGACCAGTATGACCAGCCAACTGGTGGTTGCGGGGATGGTGATGGAGACGGTGTCGGTAGTGGTTGCGGTAGGAGTGTTGGTGGTGGTGGTACCTTCGGAAGTGGCGACGTTACTACTACTACTACTACTACTACTGCCATTACCAACCCCCGTACTACAACTGCTACAAGTAGCTCCATCACTAACACTACTACCACCACCCCTTCCTTTTTCTACTACTACTACAACGTCCACCATCGTTTATTCCTACCTCACTCAACTCCCCACCTCACTCAGCCTCCCACCCCATTCAGTCCTCAACAACAC
>NC_069004.1:34655135-34656323 GCF_001194135.2 Octopus bimaculoides
TTGCTAACTCCTCGCTTCCTGCTCCCTCAAAATGGAATACAAACAACACAGTTCCCGTATAACCCTCGGTCAGCTGAGACGGTCCAACACCCGCACCCTCTACGCCTATCTAAATACCCGACCACACTCACCCTGGCCTCATAACTGATTCTTTCTAGAAAAATCTATTGATCACAGATCGATGAATTTCAGAGAAAGACGGCTGTGTAGAGGGGGAAGTGGTGGGGTGGTTGTGGTGGTGGTGGTTATAGGGAAGGAGAGAGGTTGTTTTGGTGGTGGTGGTCGTGGTAGTGGCGATTGTGATGATGTTTTTGGATGTTTAGCCCAGGGTCAGTCCTGATCCAGTCAGCATATAATGAAACTCATCCCAGCCTTGACCAACACGTCGTTTTTTCAGGACAGCATTAAGTAACTTGTCCGTTCTAAAAACAATACAGAGTGATTTGAGGAATATCCGGTCACTATTTCTAATAAGTCATACAAAAACCTCAGGATGGTGCAGCGATGATGATGATTGTCAGCAATGGTGGTGGTGGTCACCATCGCTGCACCAAGAACAAACAATAACACCAACAAAACTTTAAAATTGGTACTCCGTCGGTTACGACGACGAGCGTTGGTCCGATCGACTGAACAGCCTGCTCGTAAAATTAATGTGCAAGTGGTTGAATGCACAGACATGTGTACCCTTAACATAGTTCTCAGGTAGATTCAGGGTGATACAAGATGTGACAAAGCTGGGGGCCTTGGTTTACGGGTACAACGCATTTTTGCTAACTCTGTAGACCTGAGCAACGTGAAAAAATAAAGTGTCTTGCTCAAGGAGACAACCTGATACCAGGAATCGAGCTCACGGCCCTACGATCGAAAGCTGACTATCCTAACCACTTAGCCACGCGTCATCGACACTAACAACAACAATGCCATCACACCAATATAATCACCACGACCACCACTATTGAACTTCCAACAACTCTGTTACATAAGGCAGGCAAGCCTCTCACACGCTCCATCTGATGCATATGCATACACACACACACACACACACACACACACACATATATATATACACACAAAGAGGAATACAAGTGCGCACATATACTGATTTACAAACAAGCACATACAAACATACATTATACACAAATATGCATGCACAGATACATATACATACACACACACACACACACA
>NC_069004.1:34656615-34659832 GCF_001194135.2 Octopus bimaculoides
ACCACCACCACCACCACCACCGCAACTTCATATGTATTCTTATTGTTGATGGTGGCGGTGGTGGTAATAGTGAAGTTGCTGATGATGATGATGATGATGGTAGTGGTGTTGATGATGATGATAATGATGATAATGGTAGGGGCTAGGGTCATGACGATGGTGATGATAATGGTGGTGCTGATGATGATAATTAAGATGTTCGTAACGGCGGCGGGGTCTGTGGTGGTGAAAATGGCGGTCAAATTGATGAGGGCCAAAAATATGATGAGGGACAGGAGGAGGTGGGAGAAGTAAGTGGATGCCACCGAAAATTAAACGTCCATCCACACCAGCATCCCACCACGACGACCACCACCGATACTTCCTCACCTCGCATTCCCGTCTCCCCCCAATGACATCATAATCATTACCATCTTAATTATCAAGACACGCACCAACCAATACCGCAGCTGCCGGCAGCAGCAAGAATCGATCCCCAAGCGTGGACACATCAGCCAGCCAAACGGCCCCCCCCTACTACCACCACTATGACCACTAACACAACGACCAATACTACGATTTCTATTGATAACCGCACAGCGAATATTAATGCCATCATATATACCCCGCATAAATATGCATACATACATACATACATACATACATACATACATATATACATATATATATATATATATATATACACTATGTACGCGTGTGTATGCACGTGTACATGCACACATGTATACCAACATACACACACACATTTATAGGCATACACATTCATTTATATACGGATTTATATTTACGCGTGGCACCATGGGTAAATGTCTTCTACTATAGCCTGGGGCCGACCAAAGCCTTGTGAGTGGATTTGGTAGACGGAAACTGAAGGAAGCCCGTCGCATATATTATATACATATATATATGTATGTGTGTGTGTATTTGTGCATATGTACGACAATGTGTATGACCAACACAATCCAAAATAAACTACCACCACCTACTACTACAACATATACTACTACCACCACCACCACCACCACTATTCCAGCCGCCATAACTTCTGAATTATACAGTAACCAGCCACCGTCATTACCCCAATTATCACTTTCTCTTGCACCGATCTGTAATAAACTGGTCAATTAAATTTTACCCGATACCAATCTCCGATGTCCATTCCATGCAGACACACAGACAGACAGACAGACAGACAGTCTATACTCCCACCTTCTCTCATACGCGTGTGTGTGTGTGTGTGTGTGTGTGTGTGTGTGTGTGAATCTATTCTCCCAGCTAGATAATTCTGTCTGTCTGTCTGTCTGTCTCTATTGGGTTCTGTCTTTCCCAAAAGCCTCCACCATTCTTCCATCCTATCTCTCTACATCAACAATCGTTGTAGACAACTCTCCCCCCCTCTCTCTCTCTCTCTCTCTGCCCAGAAGTCATTATTCATTGACACCACTTCACATTCCGGAAAAGTCCCACCTCTTCCAACCATCACGACGTCTGCCGCCGCCGCCACCGCCATCGATAGCACTACCTCCATCGTCAACACCGCCGCCACCATCACACATCACCACCAACGTCCTCAATACCGCCATCACGTACACACTCCACCTTCACCATCACACACTTCACCACCACCGCCGCCACCATACTACGCATCACCACAATCACCAACATTATTTTCTCCTTTACTACCACCACTACTGCTATGAGAATCAATACCACCACCACCACCGCCGCCACCACCACCGATATTAACTGATATCCATACAATATCGTTTTCCTTTCGCGTACAAAATCATTACCCCTATTTGGCAAAAGCTGAATTTCTATCGTTCATGCTTTTCAACATATGGCCAAAAATTCCGTTGACCAGTGCCGGATTTACCATTGTGCTTTATGGGGTGCCCTGTCCATGCAAGGGGCCTAATGACAAGCACAGGGCCTCATTTGTCCTAATTCCAGCCCTGCACTTCCCTCTGCACGTTTCTCAATCATTATGCTCCGTTCAGAAGTCCCACCTATCAGATTTGCTGTCCAGTCTTCTTCCAGCCGATAGATATAAACAGTACCAAATGACCAACAATACTATCGAAAGGAAGCTGTTGTTAAGCTTTTCTTTCTTGACATGGAGTCATAAGAATATTAACGTTAATCTTATACGGGAAACTTGGGGAAAACACCAACGTCAGAAGATTTGAAAACTTAAGCTTCGGACAAAGGATTTTCGGACCAATTTCGTAAGATTCTCTTTCTTAGCATGAAGTAGATAAGTAAATAGGAGAAGGTCAAACTCGGTTAACAGTACTATTATACTATTATATAGACAAATATAAATGTATGTTTGTGTATGCAAGTATGTATACATGTGTGTGTGTATGTATGTATGTATGTGTATATATATATATATATATCTATATATATATATTATATATATATATGTGTGTGTGTGTGTATGTACGTGTGTGTGTGTGTGTGTGTCCTTTTTAATGTTAAGTCTTTTTCAACAAGGTTGACCTTAGAGATAAATTACAAAAATAACAATTACCTCTATAGTTACCACCACCACCAACAACACCAACTACTACTACTACTATTATACAACTCAACCATTACCAACGTTACTATATGCATCACAACTGTCGTCACCACCACCACCACCAAACATACCATCACTACTACCACTACTACTGCTGCTGCTGCTACTACTACTACTAGCAGCAGCACCATATCAACAGCGGGACCGTCTCATTAATTCCACGGGCGTGGAGGTTGGAGGATGAGGAAAACAGCCTGGAACCAGTGACATAATCTGTCTACTCGTAACAGAATGGAATCCGTTAGAGATTAAAGAGGTCCCAGGTACGAGGTGCTGGGGTATTTTCAGTACATCACTAAGAGTAGGCTATGGTGGGATTTGAACTCACAATGCCTAAAACCAGAACAACTATTCCATAACAATTCCTCCAGTCCATAGCACCTGACCGGTACTTTATTGGTACTTTATTTATTCGCCCTGAAATGATGAAAGGCAATGCTGACCTCGATGCAGTTTGAACCCAGAACGTAAAGGGACAGCGTAAATACCGTAAGGCTTTTTGGTAGACGTTCTAACGACTCCGCCAATTCGCCGAAGCCACGCCACCACCGCTGTCGCCATTAGCACCAAATTTCTCTAATTAGAAGACATCTACACCAAAATAAATAGTCACAGGTTTCTCCGACTTCC
>NC_069004.1:34660137-34661484 GCF_001194135.2 Octopus bimaculoides
GAGGTGATATGGGGGTGTGGGTTAGGGTTGGGGTTGGGGTAGGGAATGGTAAAAGGGCGGAGGAGAGAAACGGCATTGGTCAGAGTAAGGAAAACGAGATGAATCACTCGGCTTCACTGTCCCATCGCTTGCTTGCATGTGTGTGTGTGTGTGTGTATGTGAGTGTGTGCGTGTGTGTGTTAGCGTGTGTGTGTATTTGTGTTTTGTAAGCGTGTATACATGAATGTATGCATTCAGATATGCTATCTATCAATCTAGCTATATATACATATACTTGTGTGTAGATAGATAGATAGATAGAGATAGATAGATAGATAGATAGATAGATAGAGTGAGAGAGAAAGAGAGAAAGAGAAAGAGAGATAGATAGATAGATAGATAGATAGATAGATAGATGGATAGATAGATGGATAAATGAGCAAACTAATAACCAGATCAATACATAGTTCGATCGATAGATATCAAGATAGACAGACAGATCAATCGACAGACAACCAGACAGGCAGGCAGACATAGATGTAACAACCATTATGCAAAAGTGGAATGTCGTAAAGAATTTTAAAGAGATTCTCTGTGAAATTCTTTCCAAAACAAATTTGTTGATGTTTGTAAATTGAAACATATTTAATGTAACAAAAAGATGTTTCCTGAGATAACTGTTACAGCGTTCACTTCGCCATTGATGATGTTCGCAAGGAACACTAGAGGTCGCTTTCCTTCTCCCTCTCTCTCTCTATCGACTTCTCTATCCATCTATCGGTTTCTCTCCACCTTTTTCTTTTTTTTTACGTCAGTCTACCAACCTAACCAAGAGTATCTATCCATCCAGAAATCTATCTATCTATCTATCTGATATATGACAAAGCTAGATAAGTATATGACAAAGCTAGATAAATAGATGACAAACACAGAGAGAGAGAGAGAGAGACAGAGAGAGAGAGAGACAGAGAGAGAGAGACAGAGAGAGAGACAGAGAGAGAGTGTGTGAGAGAGTGTGAGAGAGAGAGAGAGAGAGATGACAAAAACAGAGAGACAGACAGATTGATAGACAGATAGATAAATAAAGAGGCAGGCAGGCAGACAAACAGACAGATTAGACAGATGGATATATAAAACGAGAGAGAGTGAGAGAGACGAGACAGTGAATGAAGAAAATGAAGTAGAGAGAGAGAGAGGTGGAGTATGAGAGAAAGAGAGTGGCAAAGAGTAAGGGAAAGAGGTGATGTGTAGATGTTGAGATGAAGAAATATTTTCACTACGGGGTCGTCGCAGGTGGTGGCTGCCAAATGGTAAATAGAGAGAACGTGTGTGTGTGTGTGTGTGTGTGTGTGTGTGTGTGTGTGTGTG
>NC_069004.1:34661901-34662664 GCF_001194135.2 Octopus bimaculoides
TATATATATATATATATGCATGCGACTGTATGTGTGTAGATGCGTGTGGGGAGCGTGGTTGGAGAGGAGGCTGTGCATACAAGGCCTGTCATCATATCTTATGCAGAACTATCATCGGCAAAATAATAGCCAGTGGAGTGTGTACAGTTCGCCAATGCGCCTATAACATCATAGCGGTGGAAACCGGAATCGGATATACAACATGCTGATCACAAAACGGCCACATACAAATCATGCGTAGACAGGTATGCATATAGCTATGCATATATAGACATACACATATGTATGTATGTATGTATATATATATGTATATTGAGAGAGAGAGAGAGAGAGAGAGAGAGAGAGAGACAGAGACAGAGAAAGATGTACACACACATACATACTTATATATTATAACAGGGCAAAAACATACGAACTGTTCTTATCAAAGGAACATTATCGCACGTCAACAGCTTAAACATGAACAAAATGCAAAATGGCGGCCTCTTTACCAAATGCTAGTCTTCACTATCGCTAAGGATTTCTGCTAGAGAAAGCATACCTCCTGATAGAAAAACAACCAACAACTGATGAAGGGTCGTTCTTTATGTTGCTTGTTTTGTTCTCCATTTGTGTCTTTCGTTGTTCGAAAGAACAGTTCATGTTCCATGTACTTGTGCTTCGTACTTTTTTATTGTACACGTTTCGTGACGTCCTGTGCCCATATATACACATACAGATGTATGTACACTTACGTATGCATATATATATATATATATATATA
>NC_069004.1:34663114-34666870 GCF_001194135.2 Octopus bimaculoides
GTCTCCATTGATTAATTTAACATGAATCAAAAATGGCGATGGAATTTCAACTTGGCACCACAGACCAAAGAAATGGAAACGGCGAAAATAAACAAATCTAAAGCACACACACACACACACACACACACACACACACACGAATACATACATCTGGTCTGTGTGAGCATATGTATGCACACATCCATACACGTGACAACATATACACACATAGATATATAGATAGATACAAATATAGTTTGTAGATTAGACACACGCATACACGTATATACATGTACACACACATGTATGCACACGCACATATATATATATGTATGCACACTATATATATGTACACGCACACATTTCTACACACACACACACATATATATGTACACACACACGCACAAATATGTACACACACACACACACACATATATGGATAGACACATATTTATACATACATTCATAAATATGTATCAACATACATACACGCTCATACATATATAAACAAGCATATACATACACATACATGTATACACACGTATACACACAGAAAGACACACTAACATATACACATAAACACATAAGTATAGACTCAATCATCTACACACAAACACACACACATACATAAAATATCGAGAATGCTGAAACTTTGACTAACAATGGCATAATGTCCGTTATTTCCTTGTCGTTCACCGCCCCCCACCACCAATACCAAAACCAGAAAGAATAAAAGACAAAAACAAGTCCCCCAAAAAACAACTCAAAAACTTCCCCAGATAAAACAACTCAAACACGCGCACACAAAGAAAAAAGAACCTATTCTCGAATGGAATCAAAAGGAACAATACCAAGGAAGACAACGCCTTTGAGACATTTCCCTCCCCCCACCCCATCTTTCCCAAGCCCCTTCTTTTTTTAATCTTTCATTCGTTCATTCTGTCTCGCCATATTTTTTTCTTTCTTTTTCTTCGAATTCCTTCTGCTCTTCCCAGTTTTCCGTTTGTTTTTCGTTTATGTTTTGTTTTTCCATGTAGTTTATGGTAAGTTTTTCTTTGAGTTTTGTTTGCGAACGTTTCTTCATCTACTATCGTTATTATTATTATTATTATTTTCTTTGAGATTTTTCATTTCGTTAGGGACGGGAATGGGGGGAAAAAGATGTGAGACGGGGTTTTGTTTTAATGTTTCGTTCACTACACACCGAACAAGAAAAATGGAGTCTTAAGTTGATGGAAAAGGCTCAGGCTCACTTGAGTTTGAAAGGAAAACTCCTTTACACTGTTCTTATGCACACGTGGCTCTTTCGGGTTATCCTCTCTTTATTTTAAGTCAAGCGGATAGCGACTTCTCTCGTAATCACCCCGTCTTTCTTAACGCCACCACCACCATCACTACTACTACTACTACTACTACTACTACCACCACCACCAAGAGGACTATGGCGGACAGGGACTTAAATACCAGTGTCGTACTGGGGGCTCATTTAATCGACTGTTTCTGCTACATTTATTCCGATATTTGTAGCATTGTGTCATCAAAGTTCGGAATCATTCCATTGTCCGTCTGTCCGTCTGTCTGTCTGTGTGTCTGATATATAGTATTTATTGATTATTTCAAGATGAATGGAAATGGCCGTGGAATTTCAACTTACCACAAGAGACCAAAGAATACAAAGAAAACGCCACAAATCTGAATCACTCATTCACACACACACACACACACACACAAACACACACACAGTCGGTGTATAACGCACGCACTTTCACAACATTACATATAACCACACAAACACAACGACATATTCACTGGCTTAGAAAGGAACACACAATAGGAAGAAGACAATAAAAGCATCTTTCCCAATCAATGTCTCCGATAACCATTTCGAGACATGTGAAAAAGTTTGGAGCGATGGTATCTCCTTGTTCGACGCCCTTCCCAACTGGAACGCTAGAGAGTGATAAGAGCAGATCATATCGATGGTACATCTCTTGTCTGCCTCCCTAAGATATCTGATATACTGTGCCTCGAACCCTTGCATCTCCAGACACTTCAGGTCTGCATTCTTTACATCGACGCTATCGACAGCCCTTTCATCAACTCTGAAGACGACACAAAGAAGCAGCTGACACTCTTTTTCGCGCATCCTAAAAGTTCTGTTTGAGTGAACATATTGGCTGATCGGGATGTTGTTCTCCGGAAAACCTGCTTCTTAGGCTGCTGGTTGTCGAGTTCTTTCGATAATCTGCTCACTGTGACTTTTATAAACAACTTGAAGAGGTAAAACAAGAAGAATGTGGAATGAGAGTTTCTCGGATTTCTCCTATCTTAAAAGTTTCGACTATTTCCACCCCCTTCTTTCCCTCTTCGTGTATCCATAGTAACCTAAGGTGACGAGGCTGGCAGAGTGGTTAGCACGCAGGGAAAAATGCTTAGCGGCATTTCGTCCTTCACTTTCTGAGTTCAAATTCTGCGGAAGTTAATCTTGCCTTTCATCCTTTAGGGGACGATAAAATAAATACCAGTTGAGTATAGGTGTGGCAATCTAATGGACTTAACCTCTAGTCAGGAACTGCTGGCCTTGTGTCAAAATCCGAAATCAATATTTCTTGCAACGTAGAACGAGAATTTTCCCGAATATGTTCTCTCCAGCTTTTTAAAATTACCGTTTCTACGCCATCTTTTCCTGGAACTGTATCTCTTTTCAACCAACGTTAAACATTCTCAATTTTACAAGGCAAATAGTAAAGTGGGGCGCATTTATTCCTATACGTATGACGATAGAGGTTTTATAGACTAAAAGCTAATGCAAAAGGTTTCTTTTCATCCTTTTTGTGCCTCATTGAGAGCCCATGTTTGTTCCTAGGGGTCGTCGCCTTTGATGGGCAACTATGGAAAATGATGAGTAACGACTGCTAACTACACAAAGAGACAAGGGAAGATCCATTCAACGATTATTGTTGTGGTAGCATGGCCTTAATGTGGTAATTCGAGTGCGTAAACGTGAAATAAAGAAACCATAAATTCAGTTGGGTTCAACATAACGCAAGGCTCACAAACGATAAGTGAGCCCGTGCAGTCGTCGATTGGTCTCCAAGAGATCAGAAGAAATCACGTTGAAGACTTCCAGCATGACAGGAAGAAGACAGTAAAATAAATTCTAGGCCAAATGGAAGATAAGTGCTCAATCAAGAGGAGAATGGAAGCTCATTGTGGTCAGCAATGTACAAAGACATCTGATAATCTGATTGACGTGTGTCTGCTTATGGTGCACAGAGGTACGTGAGACAAGTTCCAAACAGTGACCAAGAACCGGGGACAAGGTTTGTTTATGGTTATTGCAGTTGGCAGCTCACACCTTGTTATTCGAATATCACGTTCGTGATCGTCAGACGAAATACAAAGTACTATACACACACACACACACACACACACACACACATACGTACGAATCCTAACAACATTTGTGTTTATGTACAATCGACATTCGATTGCTATTTATACCGACAATTTCAAAACATTATCGGGACGTCATGATCATTCCATCAATATCTATCTATCTATCTATCTATCTACCTATGCGTCTATCTGCCTGTTTGTCGATCTTTCTATCAAAGTCTGTAGTCTGCATTTCTACCAATTTTTCGATATGTTCAGCCATTCACCCTGCATTTTGAATATCTTTGTACTTTTGTTTTTCTCCTTATATCCCTCTGCATTTCCTTCCCCCCTCTCTCTCTCTCTTTCTCTCTCCCTCTCCCCCTCCCCTCTCTCTCT
>NC_069004.1:34668754-34671122 GCF_001194135.2 Octopus bimaculoides
ATATATATATATATATATATATATATATATATATATATATATATATATATATACATGCATATAAATATATGCATACACAGGCATAAATATATACATACATAAATATATATGCATACATATATATATACATACATAAATATATATGCATACATATATATATACATACATATAAATATACATACATATAAATATATATATATATATACATATAAATATACATATATATATACATATAAATATACATATATATATATACATACATATAAATATATATATATATATACATACATATAAATATATATATATACATACATATAAATATATATATACATATATATATACACATACATACATACATATATGTGTACGCTTTTAATAGGCGCCTCTCTTTAAATATGCATTTGTGCACTTTTATATGCTTTTATATATCTCCATGTGTGTGAATATATGCATATATATATATATATATATATATATACATATATGTGTGCACGTATGTATATATTTTTGTGCGTTTTTGTGTGTGTATACATGTGACCTGTATTATTACATATGTATATGTCTATGCAAACAGACAGATGTCTGTGTTTGCTATGCACTGATTATGGAAAATAATATAGGTCTCCTTTGAATTATTATTATTATTATTATTATTATTATTATTCAGCAGTGTCTATGCATGTGTTTGAATCCCAGGCAGGCATGTCATGATCACTGCGATCGATTAGGCTGAGTGGTAATTTGTGAAAGGCAGAGAGAGAGAGAGAGAGACTGTTCGATAGATAGATAGATAGAAAGATAGATAGATAGACAGACAGACAAGAGGAAGGTGTGGGTTTTGGGTGAAAGGCAGAGTCGATTGAATGAGAGATGGGTGAGGAAGTGGTGAATAAAAATGGTACATTTGGTGGGGGTGGGGAGAACGTCAAAAGACGACAACACAAAGACAAACACTTTGAGATAAAGTCAGATATAGATTTAAATAGACGAAGAGAGAAAGAAGGAAATGAGAAAGAGTGGGGGGGGGTCATGGGTGGTGGGGTGAGTAAAAATGGCAGATGTGATAGGAAACATGAAAAGGCAACAAGACACACGCGCACACGCACCGAAAGGCCATAAAAGGAAGAGAAACTGGAGTGGAAGAGTTTAAAATCCTTGTAACGTTTTCTTCATAAGTTTCCACACCAGCACATTCCACCATTCCACCAATGTAATGAGTATTCAGTAACGGTGGTGGTGGTGGTGGTAAGAAGAAATGAAGAGAGAGAGGAGGCGAAGAAGAGGAAAAAGAACGAAAGAAAAAGAGAAGACAAAGATGATGAATAAAGAAAGAAGAAAAGTAGAAGGCAAAGAAAAAGATGAAGAAAGAAAGAAAGGGGAAGGCGAAAATGAGGAAGAAAAATAAGAAAAGAAGAAAAAGAGGGGAAGGCAAAGAAGATGAGAGAAACAAGAAAGAAAGAAAATAAAGGGGAAGGTGAAAAAGAGAAAGATAAAGTAGAGAAAAAGAGGAGGCGGAGAAGATGAGAAAGAAAGAAAAAGAAAGAAGGAAAGGCAAAGAAGATGAAGAAAAAGAAAGAAAAGGGGAAGGCACAGAAGATGAAGAAAAAGGAAAGAAAGAAAGAAAAAGAAAGAAAAGGGGAAGGCAAAGAAGATTAAGAAAAAGAAAAGAAAGGCGAAAAAGAAGAAGAAGAAGAATGAATGAATGAATGAAATATTTCATAAAACGAAGAAGTCGACAACAACGAAATCGAAAAAGACGAACAAGAGAAAGAAATCGTAGAAGAGGCCGACGAAGGAGAATGAAGAGAAGACGATGATGAAGGAGGATGAGGAACAGAAGGAGACGAAGGAAAGGAATGAAGAAGGCCAAGAATACGAAGATGATGATGATTAATAGCATTGGTAACATCACAAGTAGTAGTCGTAGTAGTTTATCGATAAAAAAAAATACATTAGCAAAAAAAAAAGAGTAAAAAAGATTACCAGATAAAACACACAAATTGAACAAAATAAAATAAAATGTAGAGAAAATCAAATTAAATGACAACACCTTGCCTATGATTGGTTTGAAATGTATCGATCTGTAGAGCTGAGTTTATGTTTCAAAGGTTATTGATCTTTAGAGATCAGTATTTTCGTCATATTTCGAGTTGAATGAAAAAGATTTCAACTTAAATGTTTACATAAGAAAACATAATAGACGCATACAAAATATATACAACACACATTATATAGACAAAATGAAAGGGATATATATACATGTGTGTATACAGATATTTATATATATATATATGTGTGTATATATATATGTGTGTATATATATATATATATATACATATATATATATATGTGTGTGTGTGTATGTACG
>NC_069004.1:34671775-34676264 GCF_001194135.2 Octopus bimaculoides
ACACACACACACACACACACACACACACACACACATATGTATATATATATATATATATAAACATTTCATCTTAGATTTTTCTGCGATCACGTCTACCCGTGACGCGTGGTACACAGTGCGCCTGTTCAAACAACGTCGATTTGATGGAGGGAATGAGCTAATACACAGCACAAACATTTGATCACTAGAAACAAATCACTTGTGCCGGTTCTTCAGCAAAAACATATCATTCATACGTCGTCTTGGACGGGAGATTCCAGCAGACGTGTTGTAGGAAAAAAGTAAAGATATATTTGGAACAGCGGTCAAAAATATCTTCAGAAACAGTTTATTTCTTCTCTGATGCCAAGAGACCGTTTCTATTGCTGACCAGTGCTGTTGGCGTATATGTAACTTCCTAATCGCAACAAAGATGCTATAGCTAAAAGCAATAGGAATCTATGAATAGTTTCCAAGTGCAAACCAGCAAGGAATGAACTGAGAGGAATTTGGCTGCTCTTTCAAGCAGGTCAAGGGACTTCGTAATGTGATTGTTACGGTTTTTGTAAATAAATTTCCCATAGGTGCAGGCCAAGCTGTGTGGTAAAAAGCTTGCTTCCCAACCGTATGGTTCCACGTTCAGTCCCACTGCGTGGAACCTTCGGCAAGTGTCTTCAACTATAGTCTCATGCCGACTAAAGCCTTTTGAGTGGAATTCATAGACGGAAAATGAAAGAAGCCCGTCCTTTATATGTATATATATGTGAGTGTGTGTGTGTGTGTGTGTACCTATGAGTGTGCGTTTGTCTCATCACTTGGAAACCGATGTTGGTGTGTTTCCGTTCCCGTGATCTAGCGGTTCGGTAAAAGAGACCGATAAATACTAGACTTTAAAAATGTGTGTGTGTGTATATAGGGGTGAGGTGGAGGTGCTATGCCAACTTTGTGCTTGTCTCTCTCTCTCTCTCCGCCAAGTTCTGCAAATGTTTGAATAATACAAAAAAATCAATAGTCTAAAAGACAATTGCCCCAGTATGGCCGCAGTCTAGTGACTGACAGAATAAAGGATATTATAAGCACGGAAATGCAAGTACCTACTCCCGCATCCATATACATATATAGAGGCACGCGCACGCACGCACACACATTTCCGTACATGTTCTCACAGTGCCACAACCCCCCACCCCCGCTACGTGTGTCAAGATCACAATGTGCTAACCTGGCAGATACATAGGAGAATTCGATGGTTAAAAGGTCACGGAAACGCAACAGATGGTAACGTGACCTTTGTGTCAGCACGTGAATAATGACTAATTAACGAGGTTCATCACTGATCGCTTGGACCGGTGGTAAAGGGCGTGGGGATGGAGGAGGCGCTGAAACAGCGATAAAGAAAGAGAAGACAGAGGAAGAAAAGGGTAAAAACTACATTAAATCTATTCCTCTCTTTCTGCCTCTATTTTTCTCTCATAGCTCTATATCTCACCCCCCCCCCCCCTCATAATTGAACATATATATGTCGGATAATATCCGTTCTTCTTTATATAAATATCGATCAATTTTGGAATTTATTAAGCACATTGTCTCTCTTCCTCTCTCTATTTCTCGCTCTTTTTCTTCTGTTACTCTTCCACACCGTTCGTACAGAAATTATACACGAATATATATACATATATGTATATGTATCTATGTACATATGTGTGTATTTATAAAGAAAATTATTGATGATGAATCCTCAAAGGGATGAAAGGGTTAATTAAATAGGTTTGAACCGAATCCTGACTACCCCCTTTTCCTTAATATATAAAATCTACACACCACTTCAAACAAGCTGTACATCTATATATAATATTAGTTACTAGATATAGAATCATGCATTACAACTGTTAGTTTCACTACAATATGGCCTTTCAAAGTCGTGTGCAATATAGTTAACCGATCCACACTAGACCATACCTTACATCTTGCGAAGGACAATAATCAACATCATAGGCAAAAGTCTGAAACACGCACAGACAAAGATTCCTTGAAAGGAAAAATGTTGAAGAACATAATCCGCCACAGTAATTAGTTTAACTTGAAACCCAAACCATGTTCTTCATATTAGAGGATGTTAGCTTTTCATCTCTCACTCTCTCTCTTTCAGTCCCTCTTTATGTGTGCACGCACACACATACATATAAACGAACGCACATATGTAATACATATAAGCCTGCGGGTGATATTGAGAGATCGATAATTGCTCCCAGGTCAACATGACCTCCAACTCGTACCCACATTCTACAGAATTTGAGCGGTTTTCAATGGAATTATCTCCCAACAGAATACGAACACAATAGCACGTGACATGAAGAATTAGTTGAACCCCAATTAGTGGGTAAATATATAAATAATGGCGAGACTACTTACGTCTGTCATGGCTTCGTAATTGTTGAAATACACTTTGGTTCCCGCTTTTGATATCGCGAAATTGTTTGTACGTATTCGCCATTTTGTGATAATCCCGTTCACTGGAAAAACAAGAATGTGAAAGATTAAAGTTAATAACATGTTGTGCTGATCGTTGTTGTTGGTGTTGGTGTTTTTGTTGCTTGGCTACGAGACACAGATGAATGGATTGTATTATACTTTCCAAGTAGGGATTTACGCGTTCTCGTTTCTATTGTAAGGGTTTGCGGCACTTTGGCCAAGTGAACTCTACTATAGCCACGAGTTTATCAATCCTTTGCTAGAGAAATTTGGTTGACGAGTCCTTTGCACAAAAGCATCTCACACAGATATACACACGCGCGTTCACGCATTAATTACACTTTCATAAGACTGGTGACAGTAACTTTGAAGTTTCGATATATTAACCTTCGTTGAACATCAGCAGGGCGAAACTTCGAAGTTATTGTCACTTCTCGTCTTTTATAAATGTATGTGTTCTGCAAATAAAAGTGAGCAATTCTTCAGTTCTACGTTAAATTATTTTCCTTTTAACTTGACAGAGACAAACATTATTGTAACTGAAAAGGCGACGAACTGTCAGAAGCCGGGCGAAATAACACGCCGGGCGAAATGCTTCGCGGTATTTCGTCTGTCTTTAAGTTCAAAGTTCAAATCCCGCCGAGGTCGATTTTGTCTTTCATTTTTTCGGGGTCGATAAAATAAGTACCAGTTGAGAAGAAGGATCGATGAAATTGACTAGCACCCTCCCCAAGAATTTCACTTGTACCCATTGTAGAATATATATACAAATATAAAACTGGTATTCCGTCGGTTACGACGACGTATGTCTCAGTTGATTCGACGAAGAGAAGAACCTACTCGTAAAATTAAAGTGCAAGTGGCTGAGTACTCCACAGACCCGCGTACATTTAACGTAGTTCTCAGGGAAATTCAACGTCACACAGAATGTAACAGGGCTGGCCCCTTTAAAATACATTTTTACTGGCTGAGTGAACTGGAGCAATGCGAAATAAAGTGTCTTGCCTAAGGACACAACGCATCGCCGGGAATCGGACTCACGACCTTACGATCATCAGCCGTATACGCTAACCACGCCTTCACACACACACACACACACACACACACACACACGCGCCTTCACGCACACACACACACGTGTGTGGGCACCTAGGTGTGCCTTAGTGGTTAAAGTATTCTGCTCACAATCGTCAGCTCGTGGGTTCGATGCCTGGTGTGGGAAGCCTTTCGTGTCTTTGCCTTGAGCAAGGTATTCATCCTATGCGGCTCCATTGTAATCACCTGTAAACGAGCACCACCGGGGAGCTAGCGCCGCCCTGTCTCACACCACCTCCAACAGTTCTCCTACTCTCCATGTCCACCATGGTCAAGAGACTTAGGGCCTTGAGAATATCTATGCTTGCTTCCGACTACATGGGAACCTCAAACAATGAATAAATATGTTTCTCTTTGTGTGCGTGCGCTCTAAGTATCTTTGTGCGCGCGCACAAAGTCTCTTCACAGAAGCAAAGAACGATTTACTCTCTGGTGGATGACTCTTTATTTACACATTCAGAGTGAATCATTTGACCTTTTATGATTTAAATTTTCTTCTATTAATGGACGGCGACAATCCTTATTGACGGAATTCAGTGGAAGATGAAAACAGTTTCTGATCTTCCCAACCTTTTGCAATAACATCATTATAGTAAAATGTGCTACAAATACAACTTTAATTTCAATCAACGCGTACACACACAACACACAGAAGTGCGTGAGCGTGGAGACACACACCTATATATATATATATATATAGCGTAAATTAACAGGGTAATGCCGTCGATAGGAGAGGTTAGAAAAGTAAAGGAGATGGAGGGTGAAATGAAATAAATTAAGATTAAATAAAACAATATAAAATACAATATAAACTAAAAAAATAATAGTAGTTTTATTGTATTATCTTGTTTTATTTTAAACCCTCCTCTTTTACTTCTCTCACCTCTCCTACTCTTATTTTCTATACTCCAACTATATTGCCTGAAATACACCAACGCAGTTATAT
>NC_069004.1:34676513-34677172 GCF_001194135.2 Octopus bimaculoides
ATATATATATATATATATACGGGACCGAATTTTAAAACGGAGCTAAATAAACCCAATATTGGAGCGGATTATGTGGAAGATACCATTAGGCCGACTACGCAGACTGTAATCTCGAGATGAAACGATCGAATGGCGTAAAATCGGATGAAAAGAATTTTTATGAAAAAAAATTTCATAAGATGTAAGGAATTATAGAACAGATTTTTAAAAAAGGGGGTATGTACAAATAATATACAAAATGTAAAATGCCAAAACACAGCCTGCATTTATTAGAACCATTTATGTATGGTGGAGATTATTCTATAATCTTCCATTGAATTGTGTATGGCATTTTCTTACGTTTCAGTTCCCAAATTCGGGTTCAGTGTTTAAACTGCTTAAGTCCGATGGTATGGCTGCTGCCTAAAGAACGTACATGGGTTCGATGTGCGTGAAACATTTAGTAGCGTGGGCTATACATGTGAGGTGGTCATGCAAAACAATATTTACTCTCGTTAGATGGAATACTCTTTTTTGTTGAACCTAGACACACGGACCAATTTATATATTCTCTCTCAGTTTATTTCTTCGTGTTCCTTTATACAACTATCTTCGTCTTTTGTTTTTTCAGTAAATTTCAGCTTATATATATATATATATATATATATATATATATATAT
>NC_069004.1:34678046-34679061 GCF_001194135.2 Octopus bimaculoides
CAAACACAGACACGCAAACATATACACATACATACATATATATATACATATATACGACGGGCTTCTTTCAGTTTCCGTCTACCAAATCCACTCACTAGGCTTTGGTCGGTCCGAGGCTGAAGAAGAAGACACTTGCTGAAGGCGTCACACATTGGGACTGAACCCTGAACCATGTGGCTGGGAAGCAAACTACATACCACGCAGCCACTCCTACGCCTATATGTATATTCATGAACCTTGCTGGAGTTAATTTTATAAAACATAATTAGGAAATAGTATACGTGATAGGAGCAGAGTAAAAATTGCATAAAACACGCCCTCCCACACGCACACAAAGCATCCAAAATGTTATATATACGTACATACTTATACACATAAATGGGTATATAGGTATACATAAATGCATATAATATATATATATATATATATATATATATATATATATATATATATATATATATATATATATATATATATACACACACATACTATAAACATATATATGTGTGAGCATAATAAACGCTCTCACACACACATACACTCGCTTCCAATGTTTTCCGTATCTTTCATCAAAGAGCACTAATTGAATATAAGAAGGGGTATAATTGACAAGATCACGTTCGTACACATTTATACGCACATCAGTAAGATCAGTGCAGCTGTTATCTTGTACATTGGCAGGCATACATACATACATACATACATACATAAAGATACACACAAATGAGCTTTAAAAGATACGTACATATATATATACATACATACATACCTACATACATATAAGCACATGTAATATGCTGCTATGTGTGTAGAGAGACAAAGTGTGAGTTAATTGCAAAAATAAAAATTCAGAGCTGTAAGGAACTCAATACGAGATATGGAGTAGATAATAAAAATTAGATGAAATTGTATTTCTATAAATTACGACTATCAGTTAAATTCTGTTTCTGATTTCCAGGCCCGTCGTATCTATCTATCTATATATATATATATATATATATATATATATATATAT
>NC_069004.1:34679291-34682770 GCF_001194135.2 Octopus bimaculoides
CTGGGGTCGATTGGCTCGATTAAAAGCGGTGCTCCAGGATGGCCGCAGTAAAATGACAAACGAATAAAAGAATAAAGAATAACCGTACCGTTTCCTAATAGAACGCGAAAACTAAAGGCGGAGACTCTTTCTTCAAACAAGAAAATAAAAGTCTGTATATACCATCTTGACATTTAAATGTGGTTTGGAAAATTGTGAGGAACTAATAAAAAAAAAATCATTTAAAAATCAATATTAAATGTTCGAGAATATATCATAAGAAGATTATGCCTTTCTACTCGAAATGCTAGAAATAGCAACTAAATCTCCTTCAAATCATATCCTACTGTCTGAAAAAGGGAAGTACACACCCGAAAGCATAGTCCTCAATATACAAAGTGTCGGGATTATTATGGTATTACTATGTTTATTTTTATACAAAACCCACTCACCCAAGCACATAAGAACGTGCGTGCAGGCGCATGTTATTGTGTGTGTATCTATGTGATTCGGGGTTGTTTAACGTAGCTGTATTGCATTATATCCAACAGACGCAAAGCTAACGTTGCCAATTAACCCCTGCCTGATCCTTGTTATAGTGTGGCTAATGTTATCAAACATGGACACACAATGTAGCCGAATGGTTAATAAAGTCGATTTCCGTTTGAAAAGTCTTGATTTGATCTCAGCGCCTGGCGTTCTGGTCAAGGGCTATTTATACTAATCCCTAGGTCGGCCCAAAAGTCGTAAGTAAAACTAGACCATAAACTGCGTAAGAGCATGTTCATTGAATTCGACCTTTTATTTAAAGGTGAGTCTTGTCACGCACTCCTTACTCTATATTGGAAACATTCTGACTTAGATATACGTTAAGGGATACAAGTGTCTACAGGGTACATAAAGTGACATCGCTGAATCACTCAATCGACCAGGCTGTCGTATGTTATACATCGCTTGTCACGATGAGTTCCCAATTCCCAATTGATAGCGTCCTTTTTTCCTATCTTGGGTAACATCGTTTATCTAAATTATCTTCTTATCATTAAAGAGACCTCCTGAGTGGCCTTTTCTGTCCTCTTGGATTTCTGTTGCCAACAGCTCAGGTCCAGCTGCTGTCTGTGGAACCTTGCGATGTGTCTGGCAGAGCAAAACTTGTACTTTCGGCATTCTGCGATCACACTCTTCACTCCATTCGCACTCGAATTACCTCTTTCGGATAAGCTCTCGCAACGGTGGTCTTTCTTTGGCGCTTTGCATTTTAGCTAATCGTTGTCCTTCTTTCATAAGCGACATAATAATTCAAAAAGGACTGACAATAGCTCAAAAGCATCGTCTTTGTCACACACTGTGTTACGATGATTCTGTCTGAGAAACTCGTTCAGGGGACAAATATCTGTGAAATACATCGCCATTTCCACGGAACTTTAACGAGAAGGTAGTTTGGTTGGGCGTACAGTTAAATGCGCATCGTTGACACTGACGAAAGAGGCATCACGTGTGTGTGTGTGTGTGTGTGTGTGTGTGTGTGTGTGTGTGTGTGCAGTATGGATTTCTCTCCCTCTCTGTGAACGAATTATGTCCTCTTTTATGGAGATTTATGACCAAATGATCTAACCTAAAGATTTGCCGCATAATTTCAATTTTATGTCCTTCGTATTATGTAATCCACCGTTCCACCCACCTCCTCATTGCTGGCCATACTCCATCGTTTTGTAGTTTGTCTTGTAATGAATATCTCCTCTATCAGTCGCATTACAGCATCCCAACAGAAAAATCCATAACAATAATAACATTATTATTATTATTATTATTATTATTATTAATAATTTCGTCATCAATATTAAAATTACATCTACCATACTAACCATGAAAAAGTTCATGTAATTAAATGTGATAAGACACACACACACACACACAATATAATATTATATATATATATATATATATATTCTTTTATTTGTTTCAGTCATTTGACTGCGGCCATGCTGGAGCACCGCCTTTAGTCGAACAAATCGATCACAGGACTTATTCTTCGTAAGCCTAGTACTTATTCTATCGGTCTCTCTTTTGCCGAAGCGCTAAGTTAAGGAGATGTAAACACACCAACAGCGAAGGTAGGGGGACAAACACACACACACACACACACACACACATGTATATACACGACGGGGTTCTTTCAGCATCCGTCTACCAAATCAACTCACAAGGCTTTGGTCGGCCCAAAGCTATAGCAGAAGACACTTGCCCAAGGTGCCACGCAGTGGGACTGAACCCAGAATCCATGTGGTTGGGAAGCTAGCTTCTCACCACACAGCCGCTCCTGATATTACTTTATATCATACTATATTAGATATTATACAATATACTATTATTATATATGGCTCTGTGAGCTGGCAGAATCGTTAGCATGCGGGACAAAATGCTAAGCGGCAATTCGTCCGGTTGTACGTCCTGAGTTCAAATTGCGCCCAGGTTGACTTTGCTTTTCATCCTTTCGGAGTGAATGCAATAAGCACCAGTTGAGTACTGAGGTCAATGTAATCGATGGGCACCGAACTCCAAATTCCAAGACTTGTCCCCTGTAGGAGAAAGAATTATTCACAAGTATGGGCGAAGGTCTGGACTTGATAAGAATTTCGCTTCACCAGGGCGCTATTGCGTAGTGTGTGTGTGTGCGAAAAGTGAGGAAACAAGAAATCGATGCTCCTCCATTGGAATCCCATGTGATATTTGTTTTGCATCGATTTAAAAAGACATCCCTTGTCACTCTCTCTGCCGAAAATTTTATGATCCACCTCACTGGCAACCTGGAACCAACGAAGCTACTCAGCAAAATTTATATCGATTTAATCGATTTTACTGATCCATTAAATGTTGGGCATTATATCGATGTGATTAATCGATATTATTATTATAGCAATTTTGTATTTGATTGGCAAGATATTTGATGTGAAATCGTGTGTTGTGCTAGATACTGTTAGACACTGAAAGGGACAACTGTCCTACCTATATACACACACATACACGTGCGCTGGTGGAGAGAAAATGTGATAAACGGAAGAAGAAACAAAAAGAAAACAAGAAAGAAAGAAAAGAAAGGGAAACGGAAGAAAAGAAAACAGGAAGAAGAAACAGGAAGAAAGAAAGAATGTCACTGGTACTAGAGTTAATTCATCTGCTTATCTGCCATGTTTTCTATTGAATTCTTTGAACATTCTAATTCCTACTTACCTCAACTTCATTCTCCTCTTTCAAAACACTCCCTCCAGTTCCCCTTCCTCTTCCTATTATTTCTTTTTTCTCCCTTCATCATATTTTCTCTGTCATTAAACGTGCAAGGTTCGTCCATTTATCAGTTATAGATTGCGCGGAAACGCCGTGTACCCCACAGGCAAAACTCAGAGCAGCAAGCGGCTGATTCGACCAATAACTTTATAGTTAATCTCTACACTGAGTACTCCTTTCTCCAGACAGTCACATATTAGCAATATGTGTGTTGG
>NC_069004.1:34683489-34684244 GCF_001194135.2 Octopus bimaculoides
ACACACACATATATGTATATATATATATATATATATATATACATGCATGCACAGATAGACGCATATTCGTATGTATGTGTGAGTGTGTATGTGTATATGTGTATATATATATGTGTGTGTGTGTGTGTGTGTATATACACATTAACACATGCATATACTCATAAACACGTAGGTGTGTGTGTATCTATATATCTAGATTTTAAGTATATATATATGTATGCATACATATATATATAAATACATATATACTTACACACATGTTTACATATACACGAGCATATATATATATATACACGGATGTATGCATGTATAGCTACTTATATGTACACGCACATTTATACTTGCATACATATACAATCGCCACATTCGTTTGTGTATTTATATTTATACAGACAATGCTTATATTCTGTAAGTATATACACACACGCACATCATGTGTGTGTGCATGTGTGTGTCCGTCCACTTATATATTAGCCTCTTTGTTACTCTATTTCCTGTTTAGTGTTGTACTATTTACACTGAATCACCAAAGATCATTGAACTTCGTTTCAGAGTTTTGCCGTTTTGTTTGTTCGTTTTATTTATTTTCTTTTCTGTTTTTTTTTTTCTCTCTTGTTTTTCTATTTCTAATTTATTTTGTTTCTTTACTTTTGGTGTTCGTTAAAGCTAATTTTCAAACATATCTTCGCAGCAATAAAATGACAGACATTTTTGGATACACATACACACACACACATATATATATATGTATATAC
>NC_069004.1:34684254-34686473 GCF_001194135.2 Octopus bimaculoides
TACAGATATTGTATATAGAGAAAAAGGAGGCAGTCAGAATTTTGGGTAATTCTTTAGTAACGCTATCGTTCATTTAACCGAACTCTTCAAGACAAAAATTAAAACTAAAATTTGATTTCAAATTTTGTCTTGAACAGTTCGGTTAAACGAACGAAAGTGATAATAAAGAATTATCCAAAATTCTGACTGTCTCCTTGTTCTCAATAAATATATGTATGTACATGTGTTTGTGTGTATGCGCGTGCGTCTGCGTCTGTGTGAATTTTACAAGGAAAGAGTCAAAAGTTATTTGAAGTTATTGCTTAAAAAACGTTCATGAAAGTTAATTCAAACAGAACTTGGCCCTCTTCTGTTGACCGTAACATCCACACTACTCGAACACCTATAGACACGAAGTGTAACTTACCTATGTGATAGTTCATTATCGTTCTCAAAGAATCGTAGTCCAAGACTGACGGGAAGCCATATTTTTCGGGCTTGAAGTTTTGAAAAGCTTTGTTTGACGGTAGAAAGGCCGTTATGTTTTTAGCTTGGAGCATTCGTGTTAGAAATTCCTTTGATAACTTTTGGGAAATCTGCAAAAGAGAGACACGATAACGATAATAATAATAATAATAATAATAATAATAATAATAATGATAATAATAATCCTAATAATCATAATAATAATAATAATAATCCTTTCTGGTGAAGACACAAGGCCTTGAAATTTGGGAGGAGAGGGTTTGTCGATTACAGCGATCCCAATGTTTCACTGGTACTAAATTTATCGACCCCGAAAGGATGAAAGTCAAAGTTGACCTCGGCGGGATTTGAACTCAGAACGTAAAGACTCACGAAATGCTGCTGAGCATTTCATCCAGCGTGCTAACGATTCTGCCACTCAAGTATTTCATTCAATCGATTCCGATGTGTTGATTTGAAGAATAAATGTTTGAATACGTGTAAATGTCGCAGTTGCATTTAATACCACTGCTTCCTATGCACAAGTATTAAGAAAATATTTAAAATGCATTATATATATATATATATGTATGTATATATTTGTGTGTGTGGGGGGGCACTCGAGTTTCAGGCGACTGCAATCATCAAGCGAAACTCGGAACGTAATGTTCACTTGAAGATCACAGATGCGTGAAACTATAATTGCGAAATAAAATTTCATCTTCAGTTTAAGTAAATAAACCGATATATTCCTACAACGTGTATTGAGTGCTCCTTTCTCATACGTTCGACGAAGTAACGCACGTGTGTGTATACGTGTGTGTGTGTGTGTCTATTTATATATCTATATCCCTATTTATATATATATACCTATCTACCTCTTCATATCTTTCTCTCTCTATCTCTCTCATATATATACAGAGTGTCCACAAAGTCTGGGTACATGGGGATTAACACATACTTTAAGAATTTATAATTTCTTATATTTAATTGTTTATGCTATGATTTTATTTACTCCATGTACCCAGACCTTGTGGACACCCTGTATATATATATATATATATATATATATATATATATATATATATATATATACGTCACTTTCTAAACGCTATCTTTAAGGTCGCGTGTTAGTGCCAGTTCTCAAGCAATAATAATGAATTTACCCACCAATCACTAGAACAGTGTTGAGGAGCGGATGAGAGATAAGGCTACATAACAAGAACAACAACAACAATGACTATAGGAAAACAAGAAATAATGCCACAAAATTGTAAATAAATTTCCTTTCTTGTTCTTTCAATCTCTACAAGACATTTCACTTTATTCACCAGAACTTGGCTTGTCATCTCTTTAAAACTCAAGATAGACTTTGAGCCCTTTACACCTAAAAGCGTAAACAATGACGTAAATAATGGCGCCTTTGTTTCGCTATCTCACTACGAGTAGTAGCGTCCCTTGAATTTAGAACAATTCATTCATGAGTTGGATATACTCAGAAATATACAATTGCCTCTCTATCAAATGATAACGGTCTGTCTACTGTCGAGTCTCTTAGTCTGATTATGTACGCGCGCGCGTGTGTGTGTGTGTGTGTGTGTCCTTGTGTGTGAGTCAGTGAATGGTGGTCTCGTTCGCTCTGTCTCATATAAAGTGCAAACACCCTATATAAATGTCTGTGTGTGTATACGTGCAAATATATTGACATATTTATACTTATGTATAACCTTTTTACATTTATAAAAAAAAAGCATCTTTATACTTATAAACACACA
>NC_069004.1:34688238-34689023 GCF_001194135.2 Octopus bimaculoides
TATATACATATATGTGAGAGAGAGATGAGATAAGATGAAAACACACAGAAGATTTGTTTTACAGGATTTAAGAATATATTAGAGCCATGATAATAAAGATCCATAATTTTGTACAAAATATGGTTCTGTTCTTTCAGTATAATTGAAGTAAGGACCAGTTTCGCGTTGCTAGTCAAACTGAGAGTTGAAAAAGATAAATTGCTAGAGCCCCAGCCCTAGCACTATATCTATTTTTCAAGATACTTTTCTTCAGTTCGCAATGACTCGATGACGTCTTTTATACAAAGAAAATATTCTTCGTAATTCTGGATTGCACCCTGTCTGAGGGTGGTTCTAAAGTGTATCGAAAGACTGAAGCACCTGTAATAGGCTCTCTTCGACGAGGATGGAGAGTGGAGCTTTATATAAGGGTGGCTGGGAGCAGAATCGTGTACATATCTGTGTATATATATCTATATGTTTGTCTGTACAATCACACATATTGTGTGCGCATGTATACAGGCGAATACAAGTGTGCGTGTATGTGCGTGTGTGTGTACGTGTGGTTGAATGTGTAGGTGATGTGTGTGTGTGCATTTCGGCGTGTGTTAAAATTACACCGAAACATTGCAATTCACGTCAGACACCCCAGAGAGAGTAGTGAGAGAGAGAGAGAGAGAGAGAGTGACTGAGAGAGAGACAGAGGACGACTGAGAGAGAGAGAGAGAGAGAGAGAGAGAACGACTGAGAGAGAGAGAGAGAAAGAGAACGACTGAGAGAGAGAGAGAGAGAGAGAGTGAGTGAGT
>NC_069004.1:34689526-34692832 GCF_001194135.2 Octopus bimaculoides
TAAAAAAAAGGAGATAAAACGCAGAAACAAAAGAAGGCGAAAAAAAAACGGAAGCTTGCAATAATGGTTAAGAATCGGAGTATATCAACCACCTGTTCCTCCCCATTCTTCGATTCTGTTACATAATCATGACGAATATATTTGCTTAGTAAATGGACGGTGTGTGTGTGTGTGTGGTGGGGTCGTTGAATGCTGGAATTATAGTGATGAGAGCTGTTCAACAGATTTTGAAATCATGTTGAAATTTATATTAGTTTAATCCGTTCAGGGTTTGATAAATCGTATTAATTTTATCTTTTTTTTTTTCGTTTTTGGAATAACTTTATGCAGTTGTTTTTATTGCTTATTTTGTTTTTTGGATTTTTCTGTATATTTCTTGTTCTTTTTTTTATTATCTTCTTTGAGTACGAGACTGTGGTGTGAATTTAATCTTTGTGAAAATAAGCTGTTTAATCAGTGATGGTCAAATATACGCATGCGTCAAACTAGACATCGTTGATCAGACTTTTAACGAATTCAATGATTTCCCTCTCCCCCGCATTAATAATAATACTAATAATAATAATAATGATAATATCTCAATCATTAATAACAAACACAGAGAATGGATGTTTCTTTGCATCTGTCTGTCTGTTTGTCGCTAGCTGTCTAATATATGTTTGTTCGTCTGCCTATGTATGTACATCACTCCCGCATCCAACTCATTTATACTAGCTCCTACCCCTCATCTTTGATATCATCATCACCATCATCACCAGTCATCAACTTCATCATCATCGTCAGGTTATCGTCTGCTCTCGCTTGCTTCAATACCACGAATGGCAACCTTGATATTTCTGGTTCCATTCTTGTACATTCCTTTCATATTTTTAAAGTCTGTCCAATTCTTCACATTATCCATTCACCCAATTCTCGGTCCCCTCCTCCTATTCATTTTATTTTTCCTTTAACAGACCCATTAAGCTATTTTTCCCTAATTAAGTGTCCAAAATATTTTAATTTTCTCTCTTTGATGATCTCAAATAAAAGTTTCTTAATTTTTACCATTTTTAGTTGTTCATCATTGGTTTTCATTTCTGTCCATGATATTCTCAAAAGTCTTCTAAAAGTCTCCAGCGCAAAGCTTTTCTAACAGATTCAATAATTGATAATATTTTGGTTAATGTCCATATTTCGGTTCCACATATCAATAATTCCAACATATAGCAGACCTTGTATAACATTTCAATAATTCTTCTTTCTTCTTTTTTTTTTTTTGGCTTCATTATTAATATTTTTTTGATGTTAGAATGGTCGACGTTTTCTCAACTGACCTCCTTCCATCTGACTCAAATCTTTCGATTTCGGTTTCCCATTTACCGTATTCTGATTGCATCTATCTTTGATGTTAGTAGAAAAATTGCCGCACCTGTCTCTTCTATCTGGTATTTTGCCATTCCTAATGTCTGTACTACTTATATGATTCTGTCATGTGACAGAATTTGGGTATAAGTGTACTTCTGTACGTATTGGGTCTCGGTGTGTGTAAACGCGTGTGCTTGGGTATTTGTATTCGACGCAAGTTTCATAATAATCATTGACTGAAGTCTAGATTCACCCATGATATTAATTGTGTGTGTGTGTGTGTGTGTGTGTGTTTGTGTGTGTGTGTGTGTGTAGCCTAGACAAGTACGATATAGCGCCAGTACAGCATAGCACCAATGCAGCATAGCGCCAGGGCCTTCCATCTTACACTACTATTAAAAATCATTAAATTATGAAACCGGTTAAGTAACTGCAACATTTTTTTTTTATAAAGACCCCCAAGTGCGAATTCAATATTTCCTTCGTCTTTTACACTTTTACTCGCTTCAGTGATGGAAATGCGACCATGGTCCAATGATTTACTTAATGAAATCAACCTTAGTACTTATTATATTTAAGTCTGGTGTTTGTCTTATCGGTTTCTTTTACTGAACCACTCAGTTTCCGTGTTGTAAACAAACCAACATTTGATTGTCAATCACACACACACACACACACACACACACACACAGCTGGCTTCCACACAGTTTCCGTCCACTAAATTCACTCTAAAGGAAGTGATCTCAATAAAACAGAACAAAACCGTATGAGAGTAAATTCGGCCCTAGGTATTCCGAATCAAGTCTGACCAAGGGCGAAACAACAACAACAAATAGAATGACGAATAACTAATTAAGTTGAATAAATAATTAAATAAAATAAAAAAAAAACACAAAGCACAAAGAAGGGAGAATTGAACCCTGTCGTCCGAAACTAGTTGACGAAGGGAGTGGAGTGGATGTTAATAGATGACGTCAATGTAAACGTCACGAAACTAAGCGGAATGTCACGAAAACAACCGGAAAAGCTAACATCTCGCCCTATGACGTTTTCTACTCCACCTCTCACCTTCTGTCTTTCTATTCATTCAACGACCCTTCTATCCGTCTATCTTACTGTTAATCCTGTTCTATTTTGCGGGAAGCATACATGCAACAGCAGCAGCTAGAGGAGGAGGGGAGGAGGAGTAGAAGAACAAGGGGGTGGAGCCGTAGTGGTAAAAGATTAAACGTGAACAGCATCGGTGAAGATGGCGCACACTAATGACAGTTGTCGTTGCCCAATATAAAGCTGGTATTAGTCTTATAATATATCCTTTCCAATTCCAAAGAAATCTCTACATTCAACCTGCTGGAAGGACATCCCCACCACGCGCACACACACATATACACACGTAGGAGAAGACGGAAACACATTACAATATATATATTCCAACGTGGCGATCTAAATTTTTTCGTATAAGCCAAATGCCAACGGTTGACGTTGTTGGGTTCAGTCGATCGAATTAAATAAACATTTCACTTAAAAATATGAAACAGTCCTTCTTTTCTTCCCAGCCACCGCCGTACACACATACACACACATAAATTTATGCATGCATGAGGGGGGGGGTAGGAGAAACAACTAAATTCCACATAAATCTTCAAGAAGTAACCAATGCTAAACTGATGCTGGTGTGTGCTTTCACCAAAGTTCTTCGAATACTTTACTCAAACATTCCTTTCTCCAAGGACAAAATTCTATCGAGCTGTAATTGGATTTTTACACTCTTTGACTAAGTCATTTCTGGTCGTTTAGGAATCCCCCTCTCTCTCACACACACAGTCTCTCTCTCTCTCTCTCTCTCTCTCTCTCTCTCTCTCCTTATCTACCTCTCTATCTCATATAATCTATTTCTCTATCGATTTTCTCTTTTCCCTTGCATCTTATCACGTGTGTGTATGTATGTATGTATGTATATAT
>NC_069004.1:34692990-34699971 GCF_001194135.2 Octopus bimaculoides
TATATATATATATATATATATATTCTCTTGCACAGAAAGAAGCACTTATCATGTGACCTTATTGAAAATATAACATATTGAGTAGAAAGTTTTATTTATTTATTTCATTATCTCTCTCTCCATGCTATGATACTTTTCGCCTGCGTGTGAGTTTCGGTTGTTTGACTCCATCTTCTGTTAGTTGAATAGAGTTGCAAATGACTATGTGTGTGTGTGTGTGTGTTTGTATTTATATAGAGTTGTACTTAGGTGTTTTAACAAAGATATATTTACTCGAACTGTAAAATTTGTAGTTTATGGTTACGAAATAAGGCTTTTACTTGTTAGGAATAAAGTTTCACCACTAGTTTCACTCAGTGTTGTATTGTTTGATTAGAATCAATCTTTGAGAGGGTCTTTTTTTAAATATATATATTTAATTTCCTGTTTCTTTCTATATCTACCTGTTCATTTACCAACCTGTCTATCTATTATTCATTTACCATTACATATGTTCCATTTGATTCTATGTTTGAATAACATCTAATAGGAAATTTACATTTTTATCTGACATATACAATATCGTAATGAAACGTGTAATGGTGAATAAATAATGCCAAAAGAAATGTTTTCCCCATTTCCTGTTTTGATATGTAATACCTCTGCAAGCAATATTTCCAGAATTTTTAACGCTAGTAGGTACCTCACAAAAATATAATATCTACGTACGGATTTAGAATACTGGAATATACAAATGTGCGTCAAGAGGATACAGCCTGAAGCACATTTTAACTCTACCTACATAATATCTACTTGGTATATATAGCTAGATACATATTCATACATGAATATGTATGCAGGTATGTCTATGCTGCCCTGATTTTAGTTTTCGAATATGTAAGTATAAATGTCTTTTATACATAACCTGTGAGAAGAATTCTCTACTGGGAATACTTCCACAGCAAAAAACTTCTGTCCAAATGTACACGATCGTCTTGAATATGATTGTATCCGTTTTTTATTTTATTCGACGCTGCTTCGTACGTCTCTGTCTCTCATTTTATATCTGTGTGTGTGTGTGTGTGTGTTTTCAGGCAGGAGAATAAAAAAAGGATGAAAGAATGTAGCACACGTCTCACATTTAGTTTTAAATATTTCATAACGAATTAGCTCCTTTCGACATTACTCGAAGTTTCGCAGGTGCAGATTCCTACAACTTCAGCCCGACGTCTACGAAACTAATAAATATAGAACTAAATAAATTTCTTAGTAAATATATGTGTGGGCTGTAAATATGTGTGTGTGTGTGTGTGTGTGTGTGTGTGTGTGTGTGTGTGTGTGTGTGTGTGTGTGTGTGTGTGTGTGTGTGCGTGTGTTCAATGTTTTAGGGTTAACCAGAAATATTCCACGTCTCCTGAACAATGAGCATCACTCGGAATTACAATTTCTGCTATCACCGATAGACAGAGAATGGCCAAAAATCTTCATAGCAAGTGCCAGCAAAGCAGAGACCACAATTCCACAATTCAGCAGACTAATGGCGTTCTTTCACATTCCTTATTTTTAGCAACAACAGATAACATGCTCAGGTTTAAAAGTGTAACAGAACAAAAAGAAAAGATTAAAAAGAAAAAAAATATTGACAAAAGATGAAAATAGCAAAAAAGATAAGAAGTCAGTTTAGAAAGAAATGTCGGCCTATATATAGGCAAAAACTACTACTACTACTACTACTACTAAACCGATATATTTTTTTATTGCTCTGGCATGTCACCTTTGTTTAAAAAACGCCCTCTCTCTTTCAGGCCATTACCAAATATCTTTTAGATACAACCTTCAACGTAACTTGAAAGAATATCTGAATATTTGATAACAAGAACCCACTTCTATGGAGGAAAGTTCGATATATGCGCTTGTGTGTGTGTGTGGTTTTTTTTTTTTTTCCTTTCTTTTGCAGGTCCTAATGTAGAGAACTTTTCGCCACTTGTAGTTTATGCTTCTGAATACCACTAAATATATGTACACAAACACACGCACACATGTATGTATATAAGTATATATGGATGTATGTATTTATGTATGTAGGCATCATGAAAGACAGATGCACACATATGCGCATGCACATGAATGCACTTATGTATACGGAATTGTGTGTGTTACACACACACACACACACACACATATATACACTATTTTCAAGTTGTTATTGATGTTCGCTTTATCGTTCATGTTCTTGTAGTCGCTGCTGCTGCTGCTGGTATTGCAGTCGTTTTATTCCCCCTCTTCCTCCTCCTCTTTTCTCCTTAATCTTCCCCTTCTCTTTCCTGCTTCCCACCACCCATCACACACACCCTCTTACCCACATATTCATACAGTTTTTAGTACTTTAATCTTTTTAGCAATTTCTTCACAAAAGAATGCTTTCCCATAATTCCACAATGTCACAACAATTCCACAAATGGCACGATTCGCTGAGGCAACGAAGACACGCCTGCCTCCGTGTACAATTGCCCCTTACACACATGCTCATCCCCTAATTTTTAAACTTTTCTTTCTGCACACCATACTTCACCGTAAAGAACCATAAACCTCGCTCCATATAAACGTGTAAATTTTTAGATATTTTTTAGGGTGAGGGGATTATATGTGGTCTCCAAATTGTTTTAATGGAGAGTCGCTTAGGCTGTTATAGTTTGGGGGGGGGGTGATGGTAATGGTGGTAGTGGTGGTATTCAGGTGTTAAAGATGATGATGATGATGTCGCTGGTGGCGTTGGGAGTACTAATGCTATTGTGATTTGTGGTGGTGGTCACTATTGCTTCTTTGCTGTTGTTGTTAGCGGTGTTGGTAATTTTGGTATTATGCGTTGGTGGTGTTCGGGTGTTGGAGATTGTAGTGGTGGCCACGTTTGAGGTGGTGTAGGGGTGCTGATGATGGTGATGATTTTTGTAGTGATGGTGGTAATTGTCAAGCTGTGTTGCCGTGGTGATGGGTTGATGTGGTGTTGGTAATGACACAGATGCAAAGAAGATGATACCTGCCTCTCTGCAGGTATTAAAACACGTCAACCAACCACCCAGCCAGCCAGCCAGCCAACTACTCATATTCCGCACTAACGAACCGAAGAAATTAAAGAATTGCAAATAGACTACAAGACGTTTCTTTAAAAAAGAAGAGAAAGGCGTGTGATGGGTGGAAGGAAAATCTGTCAACATGTATGTGTGTGTGTGTGTGTGTGTGTGTGTGTAGATGCGGTGAGCAGGCAGGACAGATAGTACGTTGGACAAAATGCTTAATGGCATTTCGTTCGTCTGTACGTTCGGAGTTCAGTTTCCACCGAGGGTCGTCTATGCATTTCATCATTTCGGGGTCGTCCTGTTGAGTTCCTCTCCAGCGCTTTTATCCAAATCCTGCGAAAATTAAGACGCAAAGTTCTTGGAAACACGAACAGATACCGAATTTTTCGTTACGGTAGCAGGGTCTAAAACACCTATACGACAAGGAAATCTCATCACTTGCATAGTTTCATTGTTGATTGGGGTGGGGGGGGGTCGCTGAGAATGTAGGGGTCCCGGGTGGAATTGCGATTGATGGGACGATCAGGCAAATGCAGCTTTCCTTTCTGATGCCCCTTAAGAATTGTCATTTGGTGTGTAACGGCTGGCACCATGATGGTCTGTAAAAAGGGACTAATATTTGTTAAGATTATCACAAACATGTGTAATATTTAATTAACGACTCGCTGAAACGAAGGAGTTTTCCGCTATAGTCACGATCGAAGAAGAGAGCATTTTGCGTGTGTATGCACGGGAATATATACACAGGGTATATATACACATACGTACACGCATCCACACACGAATATATACACAGACGTGTGTGAGTGTGTTTGTTAACAGGGAAAGAGAGAGACTTTGATAGATGTTCAATCACGGATTCGTGTTAATAGGTGTTGCAACACAACTATTGCAAAGAGAGTTTGTACTGAAACAAGAAAATATATCAACAGCCACCGCCACCACCACCACCACCACTCTTCGTACTCTTACTGTTACTCCCCCTTCCCCTCCTCCCACTACTACTACTTCTTGTTCGACAACCGTCTTGCCATATCTACCAACACCACCAACAGACATCACAGCTAATATGTTATTCGTTGCTTATCTCGACCTTACGGGTGAAGGGTTTTTCAAGATATATTGACCAACTCTGCAATACACTTGATGCTCTCACATCAAATAATGTTAAATGTTAGGTTTGTACGATCAACAACCCCCCCTCTCTCTCTCTCTCTATTTACCTATCTAAATCTCCCTAACTTTCTCCCTTTTTCTTTAATATTGTTTCTTTCTAATGGATGATGTAGTGTTTCTTCCGTTTACCCTCACTCTCACACCTTCGTCTTCTCTCTCATATTATATATATATGTGTGTGTATATATATATATATATATATATATATATGCATGTGTGTGTGTGTGCATATATATATGCATATATGTATGTGTAATTATATATATATATAAATATATATATGTATAAACAATATGTGTGTATTTATATAAATATATATGTATGTTTATAGTATAACTATATATACATTTGTATTTATATAAATATATATATATACATATATATATGTACATAAGTATAACTATATATGTATATGTACGTATATATATGTGTGTGTGTGTGTGTGAGAGAGAGAGAGTGTGTGTGTGTATATACGATGTATGTGTGCATGAGTGTGAGCGGGTGTTTTCAATGATGAGAAGGTGAAGTTGTGTTAGTTCCATCTGAGTTACATCCCTTAGGAGATCGTGTTAAACTACTACACAATGTGGTGGTGGTGGGGGGGGGACTAGATGAGGTCAACTGCGAAAAAAACACTGGAAGGCGTTGGCACTGGAATGACCGAAGACCAACGACAAAATCCACCCATCCCCCGTCTCCCCCACACATACATACACAGGACATCCAATAACAGTTCACATTTTAAGGAATGCAGTCTCCTTCCAGTTATGGTAAAATTCATTTCTCACAGACATGTATGTATGGAATCGCATACACCTACATACACATGTATACCTGTATACCTACTGGCATACGTATACACGTACATGCCATAATTACATACCGTTATGCAGGTGTATGGAATCACACAGATAAATACATATTCATACATAGATACACGCCACATACACACACACACACATATATATATATATATAGGAGAGAATATACAAAAAATAACAACAGACGAGGACAGGTGGTGTAAATAACAAAAGTATATATTAGTATGACGCTCGGGAATACGGAAAGTCTTTGACGTTTCGAGCTACGCTCTTCAACAGAAAGAATACGGAGACAAGGAGAAAAACACGGAGAAAAAAAATGAATAGTGTTCAGTCAACGGTCAATCATACACACACACATCTATAGACACACACACATATAATATAGATTCACACACATATATACATATAGACTCACACACGCAAGCATTTATATATAGACGCATACACATACAAAGAAACACACACAATATTTATATATATATATATATATACATATATACACATATATACACACATGCACACACACATGTATCACATGTATACATACACATGTAGGCTACACGTATATACATCAAAATCGATTCCCCTTGAGTGTATTTTGAGATTATTGTTCTGATTTGTAATTCCCGATTGAAATTCTAAGAAAATTTTAGACTATATACGTAAGACTGAAGACGATTTAAGAAGATTTAAACGGAATTAAGACGAATTAAGACCCAGAAATTGTTGAATTTTAAATGACTCTATTAATTCCAAGACACGGTAAAAATTGTACGTCTGCGACTTGCATAATTTCAATTGCCGTTTGGATAATTTAATCTAGCATTTCGGATTTTATTCTTCGTTCTTAAGTCTTCTGCTCAGTTTCGGACTAAAAGTAATCCTCAAAACGCTAATTTCTACAAATCTGATGACGTTTGAGATTATTCATTTTTCATTTGCTTTATTCCAAATTTTGAAATAATTCCGTTTCCATTTTCCCATAATACTCTTGCCTTTGGAACTCAAGTTCATTTTCCTTTGAGCAATCTTTCCCAACCTTTCTTCACATCCGGTTTTCATTATATTTTTATTGGTCCAATGTAGAATTAATTATTGACGTAACTTCCGCTAAAGTGTTTCTTCGGTTTGGTAACTCTGGTGATGTCCATCTCACCAGATTATGAAGGATCAGTATTGGCCCTCAAACCACGCATCCAATTTTGGTAGGTTCTATGTTGTTTGTTTTTAACTTGTAGGACTTCCACTCACTCTCCACTCGGGGTAAGCCCAACAGGGGTCAGGTTTTATAACCAATCACCGGACACTGGTCAGACAGTACTAAAGTATACACTTGCATATTCGTCCCATCCAAGGATGCTGGAATTGGTTCCGACCAGAAATAAACATATTCAAATACATTTCTCTCCGTCATATTGTAATCTCATTTTCAAATGGTTCCGTCAGTTAATAACTCCCCAAATATCTATTATAACTAACGAGACCCTATTTCTGTCGGGTTGTGTATATAACAACGTTTCGAAATGCTAAAGCCGTATCGAGTTTTTGGTTTCGATCCATGGTTAAAGTTGCTAAAAGGCGTAACGCTCAGACTTGTCTCATTATCTTAAATATATTGATCATGTTCATTGATTACGTTCTCTACTTAACGCTGGTTAAGGCCTAACAACCGAATACATATCATGACAATCAGAATATCATCAGAGATAATGTCTTTTCTCTTAAGTTTTCAATTAATTTCGTTTTTGGATTTGGTTTGCAAGATTCTTTATATGAGTTGGTGTGTTGAAGCATATTCTGTTGTGTCTGGGGAGAGTCATTCTCTTTTGGTGCCTTACAATTTAACAGACTCACCGGTAAAATTTCCACTTATTTTTATTTTCCTAGGAAAATAAAAAATTTAAAAAAAATAAAAATAAAAATAA
>NC_069004.1:34702369-34706779 GCF_001194135.2 Octopus bimaculoides
TAATTTAACAGACTCACTGGTAAAATTTCCACTTCTTCCTTTCTTTTTTTTTAATTTTCGTTGCACCTTGCAACCGTTTCAATAGTTTTGACTCTCAATAGTTTTCAATAGTTCTGAGAGTCAAAACTATTGAAAACATTAAAAGACACAAAAAATTTTTAGGAAAATAAAAATAAGAGATAAGTCGAAATTTTACCAGTGAGTGTGTTAAATTATAAGGCACCAAAAGAGAATGACTCTCCCCAGACATAACAGAACTTTCAATTAATTCTTTTCTCTTTATAGTTTTTTTTAAGATGGGGTAGTGAAGATGCTGGTGGTGGTGGTGGAGCGGAAGCGTTGAAATTTCTTGATAAGTTTGCAAAATTTCATCACGCTTTTTTTTTTTTTTCTCCAACACATTGCCTTCCAAAGTTCAACAACTCCCGATCCTCCATCATCATCAAGGGCTTCGCATCACCCCGCTGCTTTCTGCAGGTTTTTACTGATTTATCGACGAAACGTTAAGAGACGAAATAACAGATTAAACCATAACAATAAAATACCATTTCAGCAACGATTATAAGAAAATTCACAAAACATGGAAGGGTTCTTATTGAAACTAGCAGCGAAGGTTATTCGCCTGTCAAACCTCTACTACTACTACTACTACTACTACTACTACCACCACCACCACCACCACCACCATAAGTAAGAGATCTATTTAGGTCTAACTCTTCCAGCCCCTTTTAAAATGTGTGTCTGCAAGTATCTATCCCTCTATTTCATATATGTGTATGTGTGTGTGTGTGTACACACATACATACACACACACACATGTATGTATATATATATATATGCGAATGTGTGTATGCCTTTGTATATATTCATACGCTCATACGCGTATATTTGCTTATACACGCAGACACAGAGACACACACACACACACACACACACACACACATACATTTTTATACACGCATTCATATGCACATGTGTGTGTGTGTATGTTTATATATATTTATGGCCATGCACTGCCATATATAAATCTTGACTCCACCCAGACACTGAGCCGCGGGCGCCATTCTGTGACACCGAAACACGTGTTGTAGAAGTTGAGGAGGGCCTATCGTCGTAATGGCCTCTGGCAATGGCTGAACTCCTTAACCAGACTCTCTGTTTATATACTACCATTGTGTGTGCGTATATATATAAATACACATATATATATATATACACAGACTGTGTGTATTTGACAATGTGTAATCATGTATGTGTATATCCATTTACACACACATGCAAGGTCTATATCAACACTAGAAGCACCTACCCCACCACCATCCCTACTAAAACCATTTTCAACACCGCCGCCACCATCTCTTCCATTCTTTGCTCTCCTTTCGTTATCTCCCACCTCACTCTACTCCTTAATGCCTCTACACGTTCCCCCTCCTCATACCTCTTCCCATACCTCGTGTCCTCTCCTCCGACGTCTCCCTATTTCTCTTTTCACCTCTCCCTATACCTCACCACATACCGCACACCAACACCGGACTTACGGAGGAGAGACACCCAAATTAGATACAACACAGTGGTACACATACACACACACATATACATATATATATATATATATATACATTCACACATACACAAAACACATTGGCACACATATATTCACTGATATACCGCATTTAGACACAACCAGCCACATATAGCACACACACACAGTCACATGAACAGCGCAATAATTACACACACACACATACACACACACACACACACACACACACACACATATATATATATATATATATTCAGCATTACTCGTAAACATACACAGAAATGCAAACTGATTCTCCACATACACACACAGAACCTATACACATATCACCAGAACCACCGTCAGCACACAGCATATGGTCTCACACACACACACACACACCAGATATTCATTGCACTATCATTTAGACTACCATAACATACATACACTCAAACACACACACACACACATACAAAATACAAACACACACACTAGACACACGTAAACCACACGCCGACCTTACTAACATACCACAGCTTAACACACATGTAAAACCACTTACGTGGATATACACACTAAACAGATGCACACACATATACACACAGCCAATACTGATCACACATGCATAAAAATAACATAGGTACAACACTCACACACGCACACACACGCACACACATACCATTATCATTACTAATGAGACATACACAGAAAAACAAGCACAAAAACACAGTCTCTCACAATGACATACAGCGCAATAAACACCACACCCACAAACTCACTACAAACATACATGCACCCCCTCCCACGCCCACCACACACACACACACACACACACATGCACCACCATCGCCACCATACATATAACCACCTCCCCCTCCCCCACCAAAACACGTATTACCGCCTCCATCACCACCTCCACCCCTACCACACAAGCTGTAAAGTTTCCAGATATTTCGGTAAACACGTAAGAAGAGGGCAAAAATTTATAAGAATTTTATGTCTTCAGATTTCTTCGGCATCTGGAATGGTATGCTGCCATGTGTTCAAAGGAAACCTTTGTGACCAGAATTTATAGTAAAGGGCGTGGGTTGGGGGGTTGTGTGGGCGGCGCAAAGTAAAGAGAATCAGTAAAGGATGAATTATAAGGCAATAAAAGTGAGGTTGGGCAGCCATAGCACATCGTGTTTGAGCGTCGAATTAAAATACACGGCAGCCATTTTGTTTGTTAGCGAACGCCGACTCTTATCGCTATCACGCCCCATTCTGAGAAAAAATGGGCTCAGTCGTTAGGTTTGCGAGAAATAGTAGCCAAATCTCACCCGAAATACACAGTGATGTCTTAGAAAAGAACCCATTTGAGAACATGGTCTCAGGTTCGTCCCCTGCGTGGATATAAATGATAGATTTGTGAATGTCTTTGATTAAAGATCTGTTTGATCAGGGATAACTTGGGACTCAATAACAACAATAATACGGAAGCAAATAAAGAATCCCTTTACTAGACTGTTCTGTCTTGTACTATCGGCAGTGCTAGCGTACTCTTTCTAAAGAAGTTGAGTACCATTTTATGGCTCCCAAAATTGGAATACAAGACTTCCAAACAACATATTTGACAATGTTTTATTTTAGAAATATATAAGTTACTAAACCTGAAGTTGCAGCAGACAAAAGTTGCTTGTGATAGCTTCAAAAAGCTTTTTCTTATCCTTTTTTTTTTTTAATAAATCTCGAATGCCCAAATATACTTTCTCTTCCGCCTCTCTTTGAAAAACTTATGTTCTTCCTGTCTGTTTGACAAGATAGAAACAACACCCAAATATGCCTCTGTTTCAGATCACAACAATTTGTTTTTAAAAATGTACACAATGAAAATTATAGAGCCTACGACATAAGCATGGTTTGGTCAAAATTAAAATAGTAGTAGTAGTAGTAGTAGTAGCAGCAGTGGTAGTAGTTATAGTAGTAGTAATATTGGTGATGTGATTCATGACGGTATAGTAATTGGTGGGGTTTGACACCAGGGTAGCTTTCATCGAATACATTATAAGATCACAGCTCCTCCAAACGTGACCACCACTTTCTTTAGGACTGTATCCTTCCTTTACTTAGGACATTAATGTATAATCTGAAAGTTGGTCGTCGGTCTTACCAGCAAGTAGAATGACCGCGTTGAAGTCATCGTTGTGGTGGTCATGGTGGTTATAGTGGTGATGGTGATGATGATGATGAAAGCATTCCGGCCCTGACCATCTTGCCTTTTACAACTTACAAAGAGTGACCAGGGCCAAGTGTCCTACTTTTAGGTTTTTTCTAGCACATCGGACTCGCTGTCTTGTGATGGTGCTATCTACGGGGGTGGTGGTGGAGTCAGTATTGGTGGTGTAGATGGTGGTGTAGGTGGTGGTGTAGGTGGTGGTGTCGGTGTCAATTGTGATGGTGTCCATGGAACCGTGATGGTAGTGGCAGTGATGGTGGAGGTGGTGGTGGTATTGATTTTCGTTGATACTGCAACACTGATGATGACGACGATGATGATGATGATGTCGTCGGTGGCTGTGACATCGGTAAAGATGATAATATGGAGGCGGCGGTGGTGGTGGCGTCGTTCGACTGGACGCGGTGACGATGACGTCGGTTCGTTGGTGAGGAACGAATAATGATTGTTAATGGTGGAGTCCATTAACGGAGAACCACCGACCGTCCAGCCGGTCTTCAAACCACCCCACCCCACCCAATACCACATCCTTCTTCTTTCCTCACTTCTCAACCCACTCTACCCCCCACCTCCACTACTCCTCCGGCTTCTCCTTAGCCCCCCCCCGTCTTTCTTGTTTCCTATCTCCACCTCACCACCCTACAGACCGCTTCCTCCACCAAAACCCACCACC
>NC_069004.1:34707206-34708159 GCF_001194135.2 Octopus bimaculoides
TCTTCGTCCACTCCCCCCCTCGCTGTCTCTCTCTCTCTCAACTTTGTAAAAAAATTTTCACGTAACATAGCTACATACTGACATGCACATGTGACACCATGTTTTGTCCTACATTCAGCACTTACTGACCCCCACAGCACTAATTGACCCTTGGTCGTCCTTGATAAAGTACAGTTAATAGAACGTAACAAGTTCGCTACGCAATCAGCAAGTCTTCGGTTCGACCCCGCTGCGCGGTGTTCTGTGCAAGTGTCTTTTATTCGGGAACAAGGATTCTCAAACTTTTTGGGCCACCACAAAATACCCTCAGCACCCCAACCTCTATTTTATGTATAAATATTTTATATTTTACCAATTTACATATATCAACTACCCAAGTCTTACGCTAGAAGGCCCTTTTTATTTAGGGAGCTTGCGGAAATCCTTCAGAATATCTTTTGCTTTTCGTGCTTTCTTTTTTTCTCGATGTGAACCCAATCTTTGTGGATTCAGTTTTGTCCCAATATTGTCAGCAATGTCTTGGGCCCCTGTGATCCAGTCAAAGGAATCACCACCATCATCATCATTATTATCGTCATCCTTCTCAGTCTCATCACTGTCGTCCTCGCCGATATCAGCCAAGTGAGTCAAGTACCAGTAATACACTGCAAAGCGAGACAATCGAATGTCTTTCATGGACACGAAAAAGAAACCAAGGAGGCCCGGTGCCTAACTTAGAATTCTTTATCCTCCTCCTCCTTTTTCAGCATCGTCTACATAAAAACATTATCACCACCACCGCCACCACCGCCGCTGCAACCACCACCACCACCACCACCGGTGATTTTGTCATTAGCGTCATCACTATCAGCATAACATCATCATCAAAAGGTGTTAGTGGTAAGAGAAATAGTAGTCGGTACAGTGGTGGTAGCGGGGGTAGCAGCGGGGGGTGGCAGCAGGGGGTGGTAGCA
>NC_069004.1:34708319-34710561 GCF_001194135.2 Octopus bimaculoides
TTCTCATTGTTTTGTTCATTTCAACAGAAAACGCGTGTTTGCCAAATTGCACACGCATTTTCTCCACACTTGATTGATAGAGGATGTCATGCGTGCGAAATATTCGTACACACACATACACATACAAACGTGTACGGATATATTCGCCTACACACACACACACTAAGGCTAAGATCCAAATGCATATACAAATAGACATACACACGCGAACTGACGTACACATATCAAACGCGAACGCACTTAGAGAGCACACGCAAATAACAACAAACAGACGCGCACCGGAAATACAACACAACAAACGCCCGGACATATACACACAGCTGCTCTGTCTGTATGTCTCTCTCTCTCTCTCTCTCTCACACACACACACACACACTCACTCTCTCGCTCTCGCTTATTTACACTCCAATACTATATTTAAATATATATATTCATATACATCAAAACATACACTCTTTTCTGTCTTACGCACGCGTACACACACAGTCACATGTATGTCTGTATGCATGTACGTACGTATGTATGCATGTATGTGTGTATGTATGTATGCATGCATGCATGTATGTGAAGGTGCTGTAAGGAAAGAACCCAACGGGAAAGAGATAGAAGCATGTAAGCATGATCGAAGCGTCGCAATTTCAACCTATTTGAGTCTCATCATTCTTGGCTTAACAGACAATACACGCAATTGTGCCCTACAAAAAATCACCACAAAAATCAGACAACTTTTTGCGATTGTAGTTGTTGCTGTTATTGTTGTTGTTGTTGCGCCTATTTAGTTCCAGGTCAACCTTGAGGAAGAAACACTATGATAGAAAGTTTTGCAAGTCACACCGTCATGTCATTCTAATGGCACCGAAGACTATTTGTAATGAGTCCTTATAGTTTTCTTTGTTTCAAGAAGATTCAAACTAAGCATGAAGAGATAAGAACAAAAAGGAAATGCAAAACGAAATTTTAAATAAATAGATGTCAGTCCAACCTGTATGTGTGCGTGCGTGCGTAAAATCATTAAACCGTACATGGTTTTAAATATGAAAAAATACAAACTTCGCAGGCTAAATTCAACGAAACCGGATCCAGGTCAGATAAATATGACTTTGTTCATATACAGCAAAAAAAAAAGGGGGAAAAAGAATGAAAAGAAAGCAGACTTTTCACACTAAAACCGAAAGAACTGTATATAGTAGCACCGTTTTGCTATACATGACTAGAAGCAACGTGTGACTCCTTGTATTTTCTTCCACCTCTCCCACTTTTGTTATATATGTTTATAGAAACCAATATAGTCTCAGAGGAACGAAATTATATTGGTATTCAAAAACATTTACACTGTGGAAACGTATCTTTATGTTTTTATATTCCATAAATATAAACGCAGAATAAAATCATTCACTGCTTATGTTAATAAATATATTTAATGTAAATGAATCAAATTCAATTTTTTATCTGTAGATTATCTATACTATGTAAGATATCAGGTGAAAAACTCTCAAGTTCCAAGCGTTCCACTTAGAAGAAATCTTGGTAATCTCTTTCCATTTTGGCTAAGGCTGCATAAGATTACACGAGGTATTACGGGTCTTCCAATGATGTCGGTGGTATGGGGTTATAAAGCAGAAAAGCATAAATTTCAAATATAATTCATAATCTAATTACATATGAAAATTATGTGAAATTCATGCTTTTGTGCATCGTATTCTAAATATGTTGCTCTCAATACTCGGATTAGCCGATTCTGTATGGACACGTAAGTGTATTCTAACGGCATTACTGTACTGTAATTACGTAATCGAATTTAACTATGTGTTATCAATTAACGTGGATATATCAATTCACAGCACACACACACACACACACACACACATGTATATATTACTGAACCTTGGGAGGGGCATTATGTTGGTAATAAGAAACACACGCACTGGTTAGGTCCTTTATTGTTATTGTTAGTTAATGGCTTAGTTATTCCACTAAAAAAATTATCGATCAGCCGTTTTCTTTTACTAGTTTTTCTAACTCGTATGTTAAACACATTGGTCAAACAGTTAATCGACGGTTCAAATGTTTTATATTGTTCATGTCATTTTTTTTGCATACATATATATATATATATATATATATATATATACACACACACACACACACACACGATAGGATTCCACACAGCCTCTGTCAACAAAAGTATCTCCCAAGGAATTGCCGAAGGTGCCGCATACTGGGACTGAACCTTAAATCACAT
>NC_069004.1:34711022-34713697 GCF_001194135.2 Octopus bimaculoides
CGGATAACAAACACACACATACATACGTATACACACAAACTGATAAACGCATACGCACAAGGACACGTGCTCAAACACACACACACACACACATACAATGCTCAGTCTCACGCACATACATGGACACATGTTCAAAGCTACACAACCATTCACACAGAGAAATGAGCACCCAAACGCATTGCTAAAGTTAAACAAACACAAGCACACACACACACACACACACACACACACACACACACACACACACACACACACACACACACACACACACACGTACGCACCTATGTCCACGTACAATTGCGTATGCAGATCTTCGTGACTGTTTCGGCCGGAACAACGAGGATGAATATGTCATCCTTAATTATAAAGTCTGAGACGGCTTGCCAAAACTGGCCATCAATTAGAATCAGTCTTCTACTGCATTACCATATATGCCTTCCCAGCATTCATTTGCCTTCCCATCATCCCACAGTCATCACCATTTTCCAGCCATAAGCGCAGCAAAGCCGGACTGTTTTACTTTAGGCATTAGTGCGCGCGCACCACGCACACACACACACACACATATATATATATGACCATACACATAGACATATATAAACACATATATATATATATATACGCATAGTTACATATTCATACATATGTATATATGTTTGTACGCATACACACACACATATACACATGAATGAATATGCATTTATGAACATGAATGTATGTGTGTGTGTGTATTCGTTTAGTAGCATTCATGCACACATATATATATATACACACATGTACACGTAATATGCAAATATCTACCCCGGGTAGCGCCATAGCTGAATCTCTTAAACCGGTTGCAGAGCAAAATTATAGCGTTACATTAAAAAAGCACACACACACACACACACACCCACACACACGCACACACACACACACACACACACATATACATTTATATACACTGAAGCATAAATACATACATAAAAGTGTATACATACATATGTATATGGCTAGATACATGCAAGTACTTATACATAAAAACATCTATACACATACACACAGAGGGAAATACACACTACCAGTCTCATACATTCACACACGTATATATACACACAGACACATATATACACTAGCACACATGTGTATATATACTCACCGCCACACACACACAGGTGAGCAAGCCGCAACTTCGAAGTCACAGTCAAACTTCTAATTGTAAAATTTACTACCTTCATGTTAATGTTATATTTCTTTTATGTATATAACATAAAAGCAAATTGTTCTCTCTTTCTCTCTTTATGTACATATATATATATATATATATATATATTGAGAGAGAGAGAGATAGGGTGAGAGAGAGAGAGAGTATACATATGCTTACATGTACATGCATTTACTTACAGAGCTGTATGAAATTATAACTAAACCACACACACACACACACACACACACACACATACACATAGACGAATACAGATGAAATCACACGCAGAAACACACAGCGTTATATTTCTTATGCACACACCATTAGCACACAACATATAAACATTCACACAGAGACACACACACGTACATGTACATCCACTCACTCACACACAAACACACACACACTTACACAAAGGTAGCTAAGTCCACACACACACGTAGACATGTAGAGCTGCCGTAATGAATACAGATTGGCTACGATTTATAACCTCTTTATAGTCTAAAGTATGCGTACTTGTGACTCCAGATATAGCTTTAAACAACCTGAACGCATAAACAGCTCTGCAATTTTTGAAGTACAACCATTTTGCTGGTAATTCTGAATATTTTTTTTCTTTCGTTAATTACTTTTGTTTTCTTTTTCTTATTATGAAACCATTATTGGTAGACAGATATTTGTATAGAATAGCTTCAGAAATCTGTTTCAGATTAATTTAATCTCCATATTGTGGGTATTTAAAGAGAATCTACATATTTCTGAATACGGCAACTGTTTGTAGCTAAGGTAGCTGCGGAAAGGAAAACTCAATAAGCGCTCTATTGAATTGGGATTCCTCTTAAATAGCAATTACTACCAAACTTTATTAATATTATTCTTGATATTTATATGGTAAGCCATAGAGGAAACAATCGATAGCAAGGATGAAATTGCTTTGCGATGTTTAGCTTGCATCGGGAGTTCCATTCGTTGGCCAAGTCAACTCCATATTAAATATTCTTTTCTTTTACTTTTTTTGTTTCAGCCATTTTAACTGCTTATTCTATCGGTCTCTTTTTTGCCGAATTACTCACTTACAAGAGCATGAACACACGAACACCGGTTGTCAAGCGGTGATGGGGCACAAACACACACAAAACAAGCACATACATTGTATATAAGCATGTATATAATATGTATATATATATATATATATATATATGTTATACATGAATATATACAATAGGCGCAGGAGTGTCTGTGTGGTAAGTAGCTTACCAACCACATGGTTCTAGGTTCAGTCCTACTGCATGGCATCTAGGGAATATGTGTTTTAGTATAGTTTTGAACCGATCAAAGCCTTGTGAGTGGACTTGATTGACGGAAACTGAAAAAAGTCCGTCGTGCATATGCACATGTGTGTGTGTGTGTGTGTGTGTGTGTGTGTGTGTGTGTCAATCACCACTGCTTGACGACCAGTGCTGGTAGCTTTACCGTTACTCTTTTGCCG
>NC_069004.1:34714372-34715229 GCF_001194135.2 Octopus bimaculoides
CTACTTCTACATGTACGCATGTGCGTGTATATATGCATACGAAGATTGACGCGTGTACGTCAGATTCCAGAATATGACGGGTTTCTGTATGCATGTATATGGCTCTTCACTTATGTATCTCTATAAGGTTATGCTTTCATGTATGTATGTGAATATATATATATATATATATATATATATACATTCGAACGTATGTATATATGGGTGTGTGCACGTGTACACAGACACATACAGATATGCATACATATATATATATATATATATGTGCATATATATATACATATATACATATATATATATATATCTATATATATATATACGCCTGTGTCTGGTGAGTGTATGTCACTGTGTATACGGTTGTGTACATATGTATACACACATTGCTACGTGTGTATGAATGCGTGTGCGTTCACGTTTGTATGCGCAGGTATCTCTGTCTGTATATGTGTGAGCGTGTGAATATATGTACCCGGGTCTGTACGTATGTATATGTATATATATGTATATATATATATATATGCATGCGCACGTGCACATACACATATATACACATATGGATATGCATAAACGTATAGCCTTAGACATAAGCTGCATGAATATGCAAACACACACATGTATATGTATGTGTGTGTGTATATATTCGCATCAAGTCGATGTAAGCGTGTTTCGCATGTTTGTGGTTGTAAGCTTGTGTATGCGCGCGTGTACGTGCAAGCACTTTGTGTGCGCATGTGTGCGTGTGTATATATATATATTTCATTTCATTTCAAAGTTTCAGCTCAGAGCTGCGGCCATGCTGATGCACCACCGTATATATATATATATATATATATATATATATATATATATATATATAT
>NC_069004.1:34715691-34717383 GCF_001194135.2 Octopus bimaculoides
CATGCACAGCAACGTATGCGTATATATATGTGCATACATGTGCGCACATGTGGGTATTAAGTCGAAGCAGATAAATTTATTAATAAATGGAGAGTAAATATTGGGTTAAAAGAAAAATCCTTGAATGGAAAAAAGTGGAACAAGTCTCGCGGGCAGCATTCCACTTTTACCATCCAAGGGTTTTTTTTTCTCATTCCATTATTTACATTATTATCATTATTATTATTATTATTACTATTTTCTAATTCGAATTCCTTCAAAAACGACGTAATATACGCATGTACTCAGGCAGATAGGTAGAATGATAGATAGATTGATAGACTGATTGAATGACAGACAGTCTGATAGATAGATAGATAGATAGATAGATAGATAGATAGATACATACATACATACATACATACATACATAAGCAGATAGATATATTTCTTTATTAGCCACACAGGGCCGAACACAGAGGGGACAAAATACAATACAGAGCTTTTCTTTTCGATAGAAAAAGAAGAAAATAGAAAAAAAGGAGGAGAAAATATATGTCCGATCAGGTTGTCTTTCTCAAACAATTTTACCCACACCTGCCCAAACAGGTGTAGAGATATGGTCAGCCTTGACCATCAGAAGCAATTGCATAGCAGGCTTAGGCCAATCCTAATCACAAAGACTTATGATTAAAGGCGTTTCAGCCACGACCATCCCAACTTTTCAGAGGTATGTAAGGAACGTGAGCTCCTGTGTCGAGTAACCAGACTCGGTTTCGTTTAGTCTATAAATGGCCGAGATCACAAAATACCCTGTTCTCCTGAATGAGACACCAGTCTGTTGCGGTGTTGTTACCTACTTTACAGCCGAGTGGACTGAACAAAAGTGAGATGACGTGCTTGCCCAAGAACACAATGTATCACCTTGTTTGGGATTCGAAACCGCGATCTTGTGATCACGAGTGCAACACTCAAACCAGAAGGTTATATGCCTTCACTTTTAGGAATATCTAGAACCACATTGACAACTGACCAGTCCCGTAAACCCTTGTGGGCCGTTGGGGAGTTGCGTCCATGCAGCATATCTATGACGGAGCTCATCCTTCTCCAGGATAAACTCATTTCTACAGTTGAGTGGACTGCAGCAACTTGAAATGAAGTGCTTGGCTCCAGAACACAACGGATAGCCCGGTCCAGGGATTGAAACCACAGTCTTACTGTCGTGAATCCAATACCTTAACCACTAAGCCAAGCGCCTCCACATTGTCCCCCGAAAAAAACATCGGTGCCAGAGAGAAAAGTGAGACTTTCAATATAAGGGTAACGGATAGTTTTCCTCAAAATAAACTAATCAAGTCCTTCACACACATAAATACATGAGAACGTGGGCCATCTGAGAGCTTAGATACACAATATGACCAAGCAAATAGCAGGCATTATGTTGCCTTCTCTTTTTACGGCTGGAACTAAAGTCTCCGATGTTATCCTTCATTTTTAAAACAGTAAAATATATTTTTATGGGTATTTGACTGTTGTTGTTAGCATTGCTCATGGTGATTTCCAGCGATGACGAATCCGTCGGTGTTGTGGTTCCAGGAGCGATGGGGGGATGGAGGGTCAAGTGTTTTTTTTTTTTTTTTCATGTGAGTTTAAATGTCGAACATGGAAGGAGTGGGGTCGGTGGCGGTGGAAGAAAAGGAAAAGGGCAACGACG
>NC_069004.1:34717719-34718484 GCF_001194135.2 Octopus bimaculoides
GCGTCGGTTGAGGATCTGTTGTTGCTGTTGTGTCGCGCATGGCTTACAACTCTAAGGGCATTACATATATATATATATATATATATATATATATGGCGAGTGTGTGCATATTTATGAGAGCATGTGTGAGTTAAGGGTGGGAGAGGAGGAGGTGGAGGAGCGGGCAGGATGGGAAGGTGTGAAGATAGACGAAGCGAGAAAATCAAGCGACATTCCACACTGGATGAGTAACATTCCTTCATACAATGGGAGCTTAGAGATGAGATATTGAAGCGATGGAGTGCAGCGCCTTCATGACGTAGAGGTGTGTGTGTGCGTGTGTGTGTGTGTATGTATATATGTGTGTGTGTGCGTGTATCTATTTGCGAATATGTATTTGCATATATATCTTTACGCATATATTATATATATTGTATGCATGTATGTATGTTCATATGTATATATGCTCATGTATATACATATACACACACACACACGATATAATCACACACACACACACATATATATATATATATACACACATACACATACATCTACAGATATACATACAAACATACATAAATAAATATACAGATGCACGCACATACATATACATACACATCTATATGCACACACACTTATATCCACACATGCAAACATTGCATACATTTATGCATATACGTGCATACACATACAAGAACATGACATACACAGGTGGAATTACACAATTTATGCATATACGCATGCATATATACCTATAGTGTGCTTGTTTATATAAGTACACAC
>NC_069004.1:34718864-34719240 GCF_001194135.2 Octopus bimaculoides
GGAACGTGAGTTAGCTGGAAGCAATGTGGAGAAATAAGAGAGAGAGAGAGAGAGAGGGGGAGGAGGGCAGCAGCCATTTTGCCGGATCCGTCGTCTTCTGGTTGATTTGATCCCCTTTGCATGTCATCTGCCACCGTCCCTGGCGTCCATTTCTCCACGTCTGTCTGTCTCTCTCTCTCTTCTCCTCTCTGTCAGTCAGTGTGTCAGTCTGTCTGTCTGTCTGTCTGTCTGTCTCTCTCTCTCTCTCTCTCTCTAGTCCTCCGTCACTCGAAGTCTTTGTCTATCATTCTCTCTTTGTTCAACACTGCCCCTCTCTCTCTTCCTTCCTCTCTCTCTCTCTGTTACACTTTCCCTTTCTCGCTTTCTCTTTCCCTCT
>NC_069004.1:34719934-34720832 GCF_001194135.2 Octopus bimaculoides
CTACCACCGCACCTCATGAACCATCTCCACTGCTACCACTACTGGTGACACTCCGTGACCACCACGACGACCAAAATTAAATAACTTCAACGCAATCAAAAACCCTCCACTGCTGTCACCACCACCGCTTTACCCCGCACTTCTACCACCACCGCCATCACCATCACCACCATCACCACCACCCCTTCCATCATCGGCACCACCACCGCCGCCACCACCACCATCATCGCCAAATCCCCCTCAAATGACAGTCTTAGAAAATAAGGCAATGCATAAAAACCATAATGGATTCCTTGCACAATGGGAATCAGCCGTGACGGGCATGACGAGAACGGCTTCCATTGTACGTCTGCTCGCTCGAGGCTAGCCTGGGGTTAAATAACGCCGAGAAGAACGGCAACACTAAACACCAGCAGAGACGTAAACGAAGGAGGACTTGTGTGGTCCTTCGATTTGCTAGAAATAGCAGTCAAATCTCTCACACACACACACACACAAAACCTGCTGCGAAAAAGCATGACGACAAATCGTAGAAAGCAATTCCACATAACCATAAAAAGACGGGATGGTCGTGGCAGGAATCGCGTTGATCTGCTCTATGAGGATTGAGCATGGGGTTAAACGACAACAACAATCAAGACCCACCACCACTGCCGCCATCATCGTCTCCAAGACCAGCGCCAGCGACAACAAGAGCGACCACCGCTTCTCGCCAACGATTTATAAATGAATTCTTCAAATACAACTGCCGCTTTTCATTCATTTATATATTATTATTATTATTATTATTATACAACATAATATATGTGTGAGGGAGAAAGAAAATTTCATTTAAATTTGGGAGTTTTATATATATATATATATATATGTATATATATATATATATATATATATATAT
>NC_069004.1:34721366-34722594 GCF_001194135.2 Octopus bimaculoides
ATGAAAATAAATGAAATAGTTGTGTTTCTTTGATGTCTGCTATTCAATTAAACTTGACATCGAGATGTTTTCATTTACAGATCTAAGATCATCCACCACTACCCCCCCCCATCGTCCATCGTCATCGGCAGAGCGGCAGCGACGACGACGACGACAGCAACCGCCCAGAATTTTATCATCATTGACAACAACTATTGAAATTGCAGCTTAAACAGCGAAAACAACATAGCAAAACATAAGTAATACAAGAGGGGAAAAAGAAGCGATATTTTTGTGTAGATGCATAAAAGCAGTTCAGTGATGGATCCATTGAGAGAACAAGGAATAAAATAAAAAGGAAAGGAGAGAAAAGCGACGCAGAAACTATGGAGAGAAGATGCTACTCTAGCGAAAATATGCGATTATTGAACTGACTAGGGGAATTTGTGCGTAGTAAAAGCTAACCTTTGCTTAACGTAGCTCGTAAAATATCACTAAAATGAAACGAGTATTATTCTTAACTGTTCGCAAGAGTGTGAAGAGAGATTTTGAAGCTAGTTGCGGAATTTAGTTGTGGTTTAAGGTGATTGTCTTCTTCGTATAGTAAAACAATACAGTCTTGAATGGTGTGAGAAAAGATCGGTTTAACTAAGATATTGTACTTGTCTAATACAGCGAAGAGTGGTTAGAGCCTCGGGGATAATGCTTTGCGTTATTTCTTCCTAATCTCTGCGATCCGAGTTCACTTCCCACCGCCGAGGTTAAATTTTGTTTTCCACCCATTTTGCGGTGGACATAAAAGACAAAATCTACAGATTAAGAGCGTTGGAGGAAGAGTTAGAGTGAAGGGGGTTCTGGTAGCTGTTCCAGCTTATCGTGTTCTGACGATAACGTCGGTGCCGAGGCTGATGATGCTCGGCTGGTTCGGTTTACCGTTCATTTGATTAACATGTCTTTCCACACACACACACACACACACGTAAAAGTCTTCATTATTTCACTCTAAATTCCAACTTTTACCCGTTTCAGTCATTAGACTACAGCCATGCTGAAGGCTTTTAGCCCAACAAATCGGCCTCTATTTTTTTCTTCTTCTTTTTAGCCTGGAATTTATTCCATCGATCCCTTTTTGACAAACCTTTACGAAACAACAGCTGTAGTAGGACGGACACTGACACGCACACACAATATATATATATTATTTTTTTTTTTCAAAAATTTGAAAATCCTACACGATTAGGTGAAAAGC
>NC_069004.1:34722604-34725566 GCF_001194135.2 Octopus bimaculoides
AATCGGCCTCTATTTTTTTCTTCTTCTTTTTAGCCTGGAATTTATTCCATCGATCCCTTTTTGACAAACCTTTACGAAACAACAGCTGTAGTAGGACGGACACTGACACGCACACACAATATATATATATTATTTTTTTTTTTCAAAAATTTGAAAATCCTACACGATTAGGTGAAAAGCGCTTTATATGATTTATAAAACATGTGACATATTAATAAAAACTGTAAATGTACAACCATCCAGATTTCTGAGTACCTTAATTTTTTTCTAATATATATATATATATATATATATATATGTGGGGGCGCTGCAGTCATGCAGCATATCTTCGACGAGAAAGCCTGGCAGAGTCTATTCCTCTCCAGGCTAAACTCATTTCTACAGCTGAGTGGACTGGAGCAACGTGAAATGAAGAGTTTTGATCAAGAACACAATAGATCACCCAGTGCAGGGATTGAAACCACAATCTTGCGGTCGTGAGTCCAATACCCTAACCACAAAGCCACACGCACACACACACACTCACACACATACATACATACACGACTGACTTCTAATAGTTTCCGCCTACCAAATCCACTGACAAGGCTTCGGTCGGCCCGAGGTTATAGTAGAAGACACTCGTCCAAGGTGTCACGCAGTGGGATTGAACCCAGAATCATGTCGTCGAGAAGCAAACTTCTTACCAGACAGCCAGCACCTAGATGTATTACGATTTTACATAAAATTTAAATATATTTTTACTCGTTTTTAAATTTAACACTTTTATTCCATTGGTCTGTTTTGCCAAATCCGTAAGTTACGGATATGTAAATTATCGAATTTGGTTGTCAAGTGGTATGGGTGGGCTGGGGTTCAAACACAAAGGAAAACACACACATATACGACGGGCTTCCGCATAGTTTCCGTCTCAATCTCGAGGCTATACTAGAAGGCATTTGACCAAGGTGCTAGACAGTGGAATTGAACCCCAAACCATATGATTGCAAAACATGTACCAACTGCTATTATGATTTTATACAGAGAATATGTGGAGTTTTTGTCGGAATGATTCAAACTAATAGGTATGCATTCTGAGAGCTCAGATAGGTGTGTCACCAAAATTCCAGTCAGAACAGCCGTTGAAGTTGTGGTTGTGCGAATGTCTTGTTCAAAAACGGTTATAAGTGGCATCCCTTTGAGTCAGTAGGTAATCTATATAATTTCATATATAATCTTATTATATATAACTATGATAATTTTGTAAATAATCTTTCGAGATACAAAAACATAAGATCAGAAATGCAAAAATGACAAAATGAGAATCAACAACAACACTAATAATAATAATAATAATAATAATAATAATAATAATAATAATAATAATAAATGAATAAATAAATAATAGTTATTGATTGCGCCGAAACTGACCGATCGATATTGTAGTGAAATCTTTCTCAAGATCTTTGTTTTGGTTTTACTTTAACGAAAACCTTGAAACAGACAAAAGCAAAAGAAAGCAAAAAATGTTTTTCTAGTTAATTGCTCGACCTGTTCGATATATTTCCTGAATCTTTAACGATAAACACCTGAATCCGTTTAAAAATGAAACGGACCGCCATTTTAAGTCGCCTTAACTGAAAGAGGTAGTTAGTGGCAAGAGGTGGTGGGGGTTGACTTTGTTCTGTCATACGAATATATTGTAGACACTCAGACACATTCAAATATACAGACACACAAAAATGAGACGCGAGATAAGAGGAAAGGAGGAACAACACTTGAAGTGAAGAACCAAGGAATGGTAAGAGTCAACCATCCTCTGCTCCTCACTCTATATCTCTCCAAATCAGAGAGTGTGTGTGTGTGTTTGTGTGGTGTGTGTGTGTTTGTGTGTTTGTGTAGTGTGTTTGTGTGGTGTGTTTGTGTGGTATGTGTATGTGTCTGTGTAGTGTGTGCGCGCGCACGCGTATCCACGTGCGTGTTAATCAATATCTTGGACGAATGAACCTGTAGTTTCGATTTAATAATTAGTTTTCGAGAGAAATCTTACGTAACAGACGATGCGACTTCTGAAATATTTAATTAATTAATGTTATATCAGAAATATACTCATAGATTTAGAGATCAGGAAATGAAGCCAGGTGTCTTAGTGGTTAGGGTAGCCTGCTAAAGATTATTAGGTCGCAAGTTCGATTCCGGGTGGCGCATTGCATCCTTGAGCAAGATGTTTTAATTCACGTTGCTCCAGTCCACTCAGCTCGCAAAAATGAGTTGTACCTGTAATTCAAAGGGGGCCAGTCTTATCACATTCTGTGTCAAGCAGAATTTCCCTGATAACTACATTAAGGGTACACGTGTCTGTGGAGTGCTGAGCCACTTGCACGTTAACTTCACGATATAAAATGGAAACCTCGTCGTCGTAACCGACGGAGTACCAGTTTTAGATAGGTCTCCATCAGGGGCCACTAGAGATTCAGGCCCAACATTTGCTGTCAAGCTGAAGTTATGCGTGTCGTAAAATACACAATAAAAGTTCACGTTGTATCTGTATGGTTTCGTACTGGACGTCTTTCACGCAATGATTTCAACGTTTATATAAACAATCTATGGCAGGTACTGGTAGATTATATATATCTTTTACTTGCTGCAATTATTGGACTGCGGTTATGCTGAGGTACCATCTTCGAGGGTTTAGACGAAGAAATCACCCGCAGGAATTATTTTTGAAATCAGATACTTATTCTAGAAGGTTGTAAAAAAAAAAAAGAAAAAAAAACGGATGATTTTGGAGAAGCACACGCACGCACATACACACACAACAAGCTTCCACAGAGTTTCCGTCTACCAAATTCAGAGGCATTGATTGGGCCAGAAGCATAGTAGAAGACACTTGCCCAATGTGTCACACAGTAGGACTGAACCCGCAACCATATGATTGGGTAACAAGCTTCTTACCACGCAACTACGCATGTGCTTGATATAT
>NC_069004.1:34726910-34727726 GCF_001194135.2 Octopus bimaculoides
TATATATATATTGAACCGGCTAAAGCCATGTGAGTGGATTTCATAAGTGAAAACAGAAAAAAGATCGCTATGATATATATCCGTTAAATGCATCAGAAGCAGTAATTCGATTAAAATAGCCATAATAGACAGTTAGTTATTTTAATCAAATAGTATTTCTGTTGCATATAAAGAATTTTTATTCAGATGGGCATCTAATCGCAACCTCAGTGCTTTTTTCTATTACTGTTTTCCTTCCATATTAATAGCTGCGGACTTTGTCTTAGCATGCGGCTGGGCAGATAGTGGGTACATGCTAGCGACAAAGCCCAAAGAGGCAGAAATGTAACTCAAGCATTCTCACTGCCGCTGCTGGAAGACTTTCGTCTGCTACTGATATAGCTTTGTGTTTTTTAACACAGTGCGTTCATATGAGATATTATCCCTGGATGAATACTGCAGCAAATTTGCCTTTTCGCAATGTATTTGCATTAAATACGATAAGCGGATGGTTATATGTCGATATGAATGGCTAAGATAAATAGAAATAATTATGGGTTTGTTTTCAAATATTAATTCTCAGAGATGAATACTATTTCAGCCCGTTTCCTGTGAGTTTTCTAAAAATCCTTTTACGCATGAACGATTTCATTGTTACTACGAGATATTCTGTCCAGTTTTAATATATATCCATGTGTGTGACTGTGTGCATATTTATGCACATCTATATTATATACATACACACACACACACACACGTGTACATACAAACACATACGCACACGCACATGTATATATATATATATATATATATATATATATATATATATATATATAT
>NC_069004.1:34727819-34728151 GCF_001194135.2 Octopus bimaculoides
ATATATATATATATATATATATATATATATATATATATATATATATACACACATATATATTAAAGCTAGATATATACATACATAAGGGTGTGTAGTTATGCATGTATGTGTATATTCTCTCTTTTGTCTTCCCTCCTTTTATATCTATTTCATACGTCACTCTCTCTCTCTGTCTGTCTGTCTCTCTCTCTCTTTCTCCCTCTCTCTCTCTCTCCTACTCGATTTTTCTCCTCGTTTTTCTTCAAATTCGTTCCTTTTCTGTCTCCTTCCTTCTCTCAATCACATTTTCCTTGCGTCTCCCTCTCTCTCTCTCTCTCTCTCTCTTATTTTCA
>NC_069004.1:34728161-34728467 GCF_001194135.2 Octopus bimaculoides
TTCCTTCTCTCAATCACATTTTCCTTGCGTCTCCCTCTCTCTCTCTCTCTCTCTCTCTTATTTTCATCTGCGTTTACTGTCGCATGTTTCTCTTCCTCTGCCCTCAACGTCTCTCCATTGTTCATAATTCTTCTCTCGACAACCTGTCTCGTTACTCTCTTCCTCCACACTCACAATTTCTCTCTCTCTCTCCCTCTTTTTCATACACATTTACACTCACAAATATACACAAACTCTGTCTTACCCAACCTATCTTATATACATTTACATACAAACACACAAACATACACACTCACTGTCTATCTC
>NC_069004.1:34735340-34736582 GCF_001194135.2 Octopus bimaculoides
GTGGCACATTGGGCTACTACAGCCTCGAGCAGACCAATGCCCTCGTGCTGTTAAAACGCAAACCAATAAGATTTATACCAGATTTTGATCAACTGAACCCCTTCAGCGTTGTACCCCTTCATGGCTGCTGCCCAATGACTGGAACCAGTAAAAGCGTCACAGAGCATGTCCATACGCCTTTTAATTCTTTCATTCTTTTACTTGTTTCAGTCATTTGACTGCGGCCATGCTGGAGGACCACTTAGACGGGTTTTAGTCTAACGAATCGACCCCAGGACTTAATATTTTAAAGCCTACTACTTATTCTATCGGTCTCGTTTGCCGAACCGCTAGGTTACGGGAACGTAAACACACCGACACTTGTTGTCAAACGGGGATGAGGGGAACAAACACAGATTTAAAGACACACACACAACTTTTGGGGTTTTTTTCTTCTGTTTTTCGTTCGATCTTCAAAAGTTACCATATTCCAAGATATATAGAAACAGTAGCAGGCTGGAATTCGAAACAGGAACCCTTTATCTCTATCTAAGACAGAAGTAATAATGCTCTTATCTACAGGACCACTGCTGCTTATATCGGATCAAAAGCATACATAGAATGTTTAAGTGGGGGTGTACATATCGAGGGATCATGAAATCCCTGATCATGAAAGGGAACAAGACGTCTATAAAGGAGTCAATGGATTAGTAAATCTCGAAAAGATGCGATTGTTTGCTCACATAATGAAGTGAGTCAAGGAATATTATGAAGTGAGTCAAGGAATATTGTGAAGTGAGTCAAGGAATATTGTGAAGTGAGTCAAGGAATATTATGAAGTGAGTCCAGGAATATCATGAAGTGAGTCCAGAAGTATTATGAAGTGAGTCAAGGAATATCATGAAGTGAGTCAAGGAATATTGTGGAGTGAGTCAAGGAATATTGTGGAGTGAGTCCAGGAATATTATGAAGTGAGTCAAAGAGGGTGGATGACGACAGTGATATTTAAATTAAAAATGAAATTAATTAAAAACAGAATGCTGGTGATGCAGAAGAGAGTGAATTTCACATCTTTGTTGAAGGGTGACAATTATGGATGGGTTTCAGTTTTATTCGTTCTCGTCAGCGAGGAATAGTTTTAGTCTTTATCAATACAGTCACACAAAGGATTTCGTACAATCAGACATAAAAATACAACACACACACACACACACACACACACACACACACACACACACACACACACACACACACACACACACA
>NC_069004.1:34738911-34739763 GCF_001194135.2 Octopus bimaculoides
ATATATATATATATATATAAATACATTTGTATGCGTATGTATGTGTATATGTTTGTGTGTGTGTATTTTTGTGTATATATTTGTATGTATATGTATGTAGATATGTGAATGTATGTGCATATAAGTATTCATGGAAGCCTACTGGAGCATTTAGAAGAAATATTAATATAAATATATTTTGCAGATGTTTCGTCTATCTTTACGTTTTGATTTCAAATTCCGCGTGGTCGACTTTGCTTTTCATCATGTCGAGATCGATAAAGTAAGTACTAGCTGAACACTGCGATCGATGTAATCGACGTAGCCCCTCCTCGAATTTGCTAATCCTGTGCCAAATCAATATATGCTGTTGGTGTGAATTAATCGTCGGTTTCGACGATGAGCAGGGAGTTGTTTGACTCACAGAATTTCTACTCGTGAAATTAAATGTGCAACTGGCCGAGTGTTCTTTTGATACGTGTATACATGATGCATTTTATCAGGTTGAAATATCTTGATGCAATTCAACCAGACTGGCCCTTTGAACGGCAAATAAAATCCGGGGAGTGATAGAGGGAAAAAGTGACGGGGGTAAATGAATGTGATGTTATATATATATATATATATATATATATATATGTGTGTGTGTGTGTGTGTGTGTGTGTGTGTGTGTAGGTATGTATGTATACATACACACACACGTACATAAATATATATATATACACATACACATATACACACATAAGTGCGTAATATGAACATATACACACATGTACACATATGCGGATAAATATGTACTCGTATACATTTATATACATGCATATTAGCATAGATGTATACGCAAATGTAGATGCGTATATATAGACAAACAGA
>NC_069004.1:34740130-34741077 GCF_001194135.2 Octopus bimaculoides
AGATAGATAGATAGATAGATAGATAGATAAATAGACTATGGTAGAGAGTAAGAGTGAGAAAGGGAGTGAGGCAGACAGACCGAAACAGAATATAGAAAACGTGAGACGAGTGTCAGCCAAATAAACATCAAGATAGAGACGTCATATTGGAAAAGACGCCATGATGACAGACGTGCGTATACATGTACACAAATACTTAATGTAGTATTTGTGTGTGTGTGTGAGTATAATACAACAGCTTGTGTGTGTGTGTGGGGGGGGGTGTAATGTTTGCTTTGAAATGAGAGTTATTCTTGAGTGATTAAAGATGGCGCATACGGTGTAACATGGCGGTTGATTGGGGGTGGGGAGGCTCAAGGTGAGGGTTGCGAAATGAATGACAAATGGAGGGTGACAATAAGTTAGAATGTGTGGATGTATGTCCATGTTAGTGTTTGCATCTGTGTGTGTGCAGGTACGTATGTGTGACACACAAAGACAGGAAGAGACAGAAAGGAGAGAGGGGGGGAAAGATTTAGAAGAGGAACAGGGAGGGGGAGAGAGAGAAGCAGAGAGAAAGGAGAGGAACAGGGAGAAAGAGATAGAGAGCGTAGGAGAGAGGGAGAGAGAGACAGAAAGAGAGCGTTTGTGGTTTTGTGAATAGACGTGTCCATGGTTCTGCTTTCAATATACGTTTGTATGTAGGCATATATGAAAATGTACGTATGTGTATTCATCTATGTAGGCATATATGTAAACGTATGTATGTATGCACGCATGTATGTATGTGTAGTCATGTGTGTTTGTATGAATGTGTATGTGAATATGTGTATGTGAATATGTGTACAAATGTGATTACGTCTTGTTTTTCTTTGTTTAATGTGAAATGTCTTCACACTTGTGTGTGTGTATGTATGTATGTATGTATATATATATATATATATATATATATATATATATATATATAT
>NC_069004.1:34741358-34742504 GCF_001194135.2 Octopus bimaculoides
TGTGTGTGTGTGTGTGTGTGTGTGTGTGTGTGTGTGTGTGTGTGTGTGTGTATTCTAGGGCGTTTGACTAACTGAATGTGTGAAGTTGAGATTGGCTGAATACGTGAGTGAGTGAGTAATGGATTGAATGAAAGAGTGAGTGAGTGTAGGAGTGAATAATTGAGTGCTAAGTGTGAGTGTAAGAGATTCATTGAGTGAGCAAATCGAGAGGGAAAAACAGACGCGGTGTGTATGAGAGAGATGGAAAGAAAGATGGCGCGAGATAGATTAACAGCCTGACAGACAAGGTGACATTAAGAAAGTATGAACACGTGGGAGTGTGTGTGATAGAGAGTGAGGAAGGAAGAAAGGAAGGGGTAAGGTTAAAAGAGGGGATATCATAGAATGCTTATACTAATATGTTTCTCATGAAAAAAAAACAAAAAAAACTTGTGTGATGTAGAAGAGTTTAACGTGAGACAGATTCTTCTCTGAAACGAAACTGCCACAGCACAAGATCGAACTCTTAACTCCTGGGTCTCTTTCTCTCCATGTTGAGTATTTGTTTGTTTGCTTTGTTTAGTGCGTTAGTTTGTTGTTGGCTTTCTTTGGTGTTATCAATTACCTCAAAGGGAAAGTAATAACAAAAAATGTAAATAATTAAATAAATGCAGAAGATTAAAGGAGAAAAGACAAGATAAAAGATGGAAAAAGACGATAAAAAGCAGAGAGAAAATATAAGAAAATGAGAAAGAAAGAGAGAGAGAAAGAAAGAAAAAAATACAATAGAATAAAAAAATAAAGGAAGAGGATAATACGAAACGATGAAGAACAAAATGATAGCAGAAAAAATAGCAAAGCAAGAAACCTGAATTGAGACGGAATGATATAAAGAAAAAAAATCTAAGTACGAAACAGTGGCTAAGTAAAATAAACATAAAGCAAAAAATGAGAAGAACATGTGAATGTGAAGTCATGCCACACCCACTTCCCGTTAGTCTATAAAAAAGAAAAAGAGACAAAGCGAAGAAAAAAAAAACATGGCCGATATTCGAATGTGAAAAAAAAATAGCTGCTATGAAAAATATTTTACAAATTGTCTATGTAGATGTGCAACTTTGTTCCTGCTTCGTACAGGATTTTTTTTGTTTTGGCGTATGTGTGTGT
>NC_069004.1:34743107-34743617 GCF_001194135.2 Octopus bimaculoides
TATATATATATCGATGTATATTTGGAAGGATTTTATGTATATATATATATATATATATATATATATTAGTGCATATTTGAAAGGTTATATATATGTTAGTGTAAATTGAATAGCTGCAAAGGTGTCTATATATACATAGAGGTGTATAATGTAATAGCCATGTTTATGTATATGTGTGTGTATAATTGAATATTTATGTTTGTATACATAAAAGTGTGAGAGTGTGTGTTGGTGTATAATAGGATGGTTGTGTGTACCTTAATCAGTAGTGTGTGTATGTATATATATATACACACACACACAAACACACTAACAGATAAACCACCAAACCCTGCACACACACACACACACACACACACACATACATACGCACACACACGTTCTGTTATCACACACACACTCGCAGACTCTCGCGCACGCACAGATATTCATCTCCCTTTTTCACTCTCCTGTCTTAGAAAGAAATTTTCCCCCACCACCTCCTCTTCCGGTCTTTTCACAATGTAACCT
>NC_069004.1:34743990-34745216 GCF_001194135.2 Octopus bimaculoides
AGCAAGATGGAAATATATAAAACACACACCTCCGCCGATGCTTCGTTCCCTCGTGCACCGCAAAAAAGCAAAATTACTGCGATGGAAGAGAAAAATCTTCCTAGAAAAAAAAATGATAAAATGGCGGCGATGCTAAATATATTCTGTAAACTTTGTATGTTAATCCAGTAGAGTTTTTCTTATTTCGTTTTGTTTGTTTGCTTTTTTGTATGTTTGTTGATTGTTTGTATTTTTTGGCTTTATTTTATTTTTGGTTTTTGGCTCAATAAGATGAAAGATAGCAGAATGAAAAAATGGAAAACAAAAAAAAAATAAAATAAAAATAACATGAAGAGAGAAAATGACAAACTTTATTACGCGAAGATAATAATAATAATAATAATAATAATAATAATAATAATTTCTATTATAATAATAGCGGTAATAACAACGAGAACATCGTCAACAATAATAAAAATTATTATAACCATAAAAATACCAACAACAATAATAATGTTCATAATAACAAAAGCAACAAAACCAAAACAATGTATATTGAAATGAAATCATTTCGAAAATGAAAAATATAAAATAAGATAAGACAAAGATAAGGAGGAAAAAAAAATAATATAGAAAACCTGGAAAACGACTGAAAATGCGACACGTTGTGGAAGTAATAAGTAAAATGAAGTAATATTAAATATGATATTACAAAATATAGATACAGGATATAATGATGAAAACGTAGGAGATAAGATATATAACAATAGACAGCGCTGATTGCAATAGCAACCATGTTAAAATTGGTAACAAAAAGATCGGCCATAGAAAAACATATACAAATACCAAACAAAGATTCTGGTGATGTTCTATGAGTGTGTGTATGGTGGAAAGAGTGTGTGTGTGTGTGTGTGGTGGCGGCGGATGGAGTTGGAATGAAACATGGAAGATATTGGAAAGTGTTCTGACAATAGAGCTTTGTGTTCAATGTTTTGGATTTGGGGGAATAAAGTTTCATAAATTTTGGCTGAAAAATTATTACTACCTTCGTTTGATATACGTTATATACTTACAACATAGACACGTGGTATATATACATATATATATATATATATGTATATATATATCTTTGTATATCTACATCTATCTATTATATAGATAGATGCAAGATATATATATATATATATATATATATATATATATATATCAAAAGAGTGAGAGAGGGATACATACATACATATGTATAT
>NC_069004.1:34748096-34753767 GCF_001194135.2 Octopus bimaculoides
ATATATATATATATATATATATACATGTATATATACATAAATATATATATATACCCATATATGATTCCAGCAGGCAAAGCCGTCAGTACGCCGGGCGAAATGCTTAGCGGTATTTCAACCGACGCTACGTTCTGTGTTCCAATTTTGCCGGGTTCGACTTCGCCCTTCATCCTTTCGCAGTCCTTAAAATACCTGCCAGCTGCGCACTGGAAGTCAATGTAATCCTCCTGCACCGTCCCCCGAAATTGCTGGCCTTGTGCCCAAATTTGAAGTCATTATTATTATTATTATTATTATTATTATTATTATTATTATTATTGAGAAAGTTGGGAGTAAAAAGGATGGGGTTAGTTTCTTGAGTGGATAGCAAGAGGTGAGTTTGTTTTATATTTCTAAATGAGCGTGTATGTATGGGTATGTCTGTATGTTTGCGTCATTGTGTGTGTGTGTGTGTGTGTGCTTTAGTATTTATATTCACGCGAGCGTCTGTATATGTGATACACGTCTGTATGTATTTCTTTGTCTTCTCGTATGCATCTGCGTATATTCTTCCATTTGCGTGTGTATACGCTTTTCTGCATCTGCATATGCGTGTACGTAGGTTTTTTTGTTTGTTCGTGTAACCCTTTGATTATTGCACAAATTGGTGAAAAAAAACAGAAAAAAATTCAGAAGACTCGGAGCACCACAGTTCTCCGCATTCTGTAATCTCACAGTGAGAACAGACATCAAAAGCTGAAAAATACGACACTACACACACAAAAGCACAAATGGCCATGCTCATACACACACATACACAGGAATACAGCGATACATACACCCACGCGTTTCCATGTATTCGTGTACCTGTATGAATGTGGAAACGTTTAATGTATGTATGTGTGCCTAAGAATATGTTTGCTTATATATGCATTTCCTTCTATACCTATCTTTAATATACGCATACACACCTATCTCATGTGGTGTCTATGAGCATGTATGTGTATTATCATTATATATATATATATATATATATATATACATATATATATATATAACAGCTAGACAAACATATTTGCGTATATGTGCAAAGAGAAGGGGAATTAGAGAGTGAGACAGATTAATCAGTTTTAGCCAAATGTATGCGTATGTAGTAGGTAGCATGGCTCCAAAAATCCTGGAAAGCCACATGAAACAAGTCGAAAGACACATGGAGTGTGTGAATCCATTGTTTCATTGGTGAGAAATCACGCAACACCATTGTATTGTCGGTCCCTTTTTAAGAAACGTAGCGTTTGTTTCTAAGAAACACACCTTTGACTCTTGCATTCCGACAAGACACACACGCATGCCAAGAAATTCTTGGTTAAATAGAAAGGAACTACATGACCTGATGATGATGATGATGATGATGATGATGATGATGATGACGATGATGATCCTGATCATGATGGCGGTGGCATCGGTGGTTTTCGTCGTCGTCGTCGTCGTGGCGATAGCGCTGGTGATATTAGTAATAATACTGTATTTCACGGTATATAAGACTCACTTTTTTCCGTAAGAAGAAATAAAGAAAAGAAAAGAAATCACACTGGATCTTATAATGAGAAGTTGGGCTTCCTTTCAGCTAATTTTGTCTCTGATGCTCACTACAACTGCAAAAATGAAAAGCAAAGCTGACCTCAGTGAGGTTTGAACTCAGGACGTAGTGTAACTGTAGACATTTTGTCTGGACTTTCTCTACAGTTCAACGCTCGCACAATTTTACACCCAACACAAATATCTGCAGCAATTGTATGTGTGCGTATGTATATATATATAATCTCACACACACACACACACACACACACAAACACACATATATATATATATATATATATATATATATATATCTTATACACACATTTATATATATGACGTCTATAGACATACATGTGTGTGTGTGTGTGTGTGTGCGTGTGTGTGCGTGTGTGCGTGTGTGCGTGTGTGTGTGTGTGTGTATATAAAACATAAAAAGCTACACTGAAATTTTGCAGGCTACAAAAATAAACGTTAAATTCCTGTCTGGTGATAATATAATGAATGAGAAAAAGTGACAAAAACTTTCCCATGGTTCCCCCCTGCAATAAAACAGCAATAACAAGCGTCACTAAAATCATTTCATTCTGAAGATAAGCTCTAAAAGGACTTGAAACCACGCAGGACCAAGCAACTTTATTGTTTTCAACGAAACATATAAATACTAATGAGGGACAAGAACAACAAAAATATTCCTTATTAAAACATGAAAAATATAGGTTAAGACTGGAGAAGTGTCGTTATGTTCGGAATAATATATTCTGAAAAGAAAGATGCTCTTAATACACACACACATATACAATTAAGCATACATAAAGTTTCATACATACATAGATATATACATACACACGTATAAATTCATATATATATATATATATATATATATATATATATATATATATATATATATATACATACAGACAGACACACATATACATATGAATATATGTGTTTCTGTAATGAAAATAGTCATTAGAAAGAACATTGTAGAAGAAAAGATGTCGACAAAAACGGTGTTAGTTTAATGCTTCAAATAGTGAAAGTGGGCACTTTAACGTTTTGGGCGTTAGAACTTCACCAGAATAAAGATGAGCGTAGGTTAGAAAGAAAAATGAGAAAGATGTAATTAAAAAAATGAAACAAAAGAAGGAACAGGAGAAAAGGCAAAATATTAGGAACAAAAGAGAAGTGATGAGATGTCTACGAAAGTCCTAACAACAGTTCTGGATACATTTAAACAGTGATGGTGTTAAACCGAATCCTTCCTTTATGTTTTTACCTTCCATATTATTTGATAAGTGTACTCCTACATGAGTTAGCTTGGCATTAAAACACTTCTACTTAAAACTCTTTTGTAGAACATTCTACCGAATATGAGGAATATTTCTCTAAATCTGTTAATATTACATAATAAATGGAATGATCAGGTTCAGAGTGTTGCTGTACCCTTTATATATTTTCCCCTGCTCGAGTTAACGGTAGTGGATGGTATTTACAATTATTTCGGTTTAAAGTTTTGTATTATAAAGGTCCTATTTTCCGCATGGATTCATCAAAATTTTGAAATTAACTTCTTAAAAATGGATCATTGGTCTCTTTCGCAATGTTTTCCATGTTGTACACGTTTATGTTAAGGGATATGGCAAGTCCGTCATCTCTGTAGAGCCCTCTACGTATACAAGGTTTACAATCCGAGCAAATTTTAAAAGCGTGTTGGAGACATCGGTAAGCTAATTTATTTCTGTTTTCTATGCCAGAAAGAAACGTCATAAAATAATAATAACTTTTTCACCTTCATTATAATATTGTTAATGATCTCAGTTATTGCGGCGCACATTTTTCCAAATTCTTGATCTTTCAAGAAACAGTATTTGGAAATGGATGGATGGGTAGTGTTCTACAATATTTGACTGGGTGTAATTATTTTTATTTAGTGTGTGTACTCAAATGTTTGCCAGACTCTCTAAACGTCTGTTTGTTTATTTAATACCCTCATCTCACTCTCTCTCCCCGTCTCTGATCATATTTCTGCTCTTATCTACCAATTCGTGCGTGTACGTATAATTATGTGTTGATGTGTGCCCCTGCATGCCTGGCTACAATGTCACTCGGTCGGCCAATCTGTTTGTCTGTCAGTCTGCCTCCCTTCTTTTTGCCTCTGTTTGCCTGCCTCTAATCTCCCTCCTAACCGTTCTCTCTCTCTCTCTCTCTCTCTCTCTCTCTCTCTCTCTCTCACACACACACACACACGCATACTTGCAATCACTACATCTACTTCACATCTCTCACTGTCACTACTTCTCTCCTTCATTGCCTCTGTTTCTCTCTACTTGTACCTGTTTCCTACTCTTTATGTCAGTCTGTGCCTCTCTCCCTCCCTCACTTTCTCTCTACCTCGTTTTCACTCTCTCCATTTTAACTGTGACTTTATCTCTTTCTCTCTGGTCATTCTCTCTCTCTCTCTCTCTCTCTCTCTCTCTCTCTCTCTCTCTCCTGTTTCTCTGAGGTGTTTAGTTGTGTTTGTATGACGAGATGGATACATGGATGCGATGGGTGGAACCACAATTGATTGGAATGGAAGAGTTAAGCTCGGAAAGACAGTGTACGTGTGTGTGTGTGTGGGGGTGGGGGGAGCACAGTCGGGCTGAGAGGTTCCAGTATATAATGGTGGTGTAAATAATTAACATTCTGGGCCCCACATCTGTCCCAATTTGTTTACACATTAAGGGAAAGAAAAGGTGAAAGGAGACTGAAAATAAATGAGAAAGAATAGACGAGAGAGGGAGAGAGAGAGAGAGAAAAGAAAAGGGAGAGAGAGAAAAGAAGAGGGGGAGAGAGAGAAAGAAGAGGGTGAGAGAGAAAAGAAGAGGGAGAGAGAGTGAAAGTGTGTTGAAAGAACGGATAAGGGAAGATGCAGTAAGTTACAAAAGGGATGAAATAGATGGTCGATGGAGTGGCTGTGTGGTAAGAACCTTGCTTACGAACCACATGGTTCTGGGTTCAGTCCCACTGCATGGCACTCTGGGCAAGTGTCTTCAACTAGCCGCGGGCTGACCAAAGCCTTGTGAATGGATGTGGTAGACGGAAACTGAAAGACAAAGTCGACCTCGGCAGAATTTGAACTTAGAATGTAACGACGGATAAAATACCGCCAAGCATTTCGTCCGGCGTAGCTAACGATTTTGCCAGCTCGCCGCCTTAACAACAACAACAACAGCAATAATAATAATGATGATGATGATGATCATGATTTCATTTAGTTGCCACCAGGGTGAAGGATGAGGGAGACGATACAAAATAGACATAAAATGTGGGGTTTTACATATAATTGAATGATAAAATAAATAAATAAAAATAATAATGCGTTCAGATTAAAGCTCAGGATCAGCACGATTGGAGGAGGGGCTGAATCGATTAAATCGACCCTAGTATTCAACTGGTACTAATTTTATCGTCCCCGAAAGGATGATAGGTATAGTCGACTTCGGCGGCATTTGAACTCAGAACGTCGAGGCGGACGAAATACAGCTAAGTAGTTTTGCCCGGCGTGCTAACGGTTCTGCCAGCTCGCGGCCTCAATAATAATAATAATAATAATAATAATAATAATAACAACGACAACAACAACAACGACAACAACGATATTTTACAATGGATTTGTGCGGGAAGATTTATTCAAACATTTCCCTCCAACAATTTGATATGGCTGGGACGATGAGATGGCTCGACAGAGCTGTGCGGTCAAACATATAGAGGGCGCAGGTGACAATGGTGGCATTGGCGGTGGTGATGGTGTTGGGGAGTGAAGAAAGGAAGGAAGGAAGAGGGTGGTGAATCGAACATATGGATGGGGAGATCAAAACGTGCTCAGTCGTGAATTCAGGCAGGAAATTGATTTTAAATGTCCAAATCAAAACTGGACGATGTTTAAATGGTCATTTTTGTTTTGATTGTTTTCATGGGCGTTGGTGGTGGTGGTGGTGGTGGTAGATGTAGTGGTTCTGGAGGGGGAAGCGCTGGTATTAGTGGTGGGGGTGTCGGTGGTGCATGTAGTGGCGATATTGGTCCTTGTGGTGGCGATGGCGGTGCAAGTAATAGAAGCTGCGATGCTAAT
>NC_069004.1:34754241-34755195 GCF_001194135.2 Octopus bimaculoides
TTCGTTAAGTTGTTGTTGCTTATGATGATTGTTGTTGGTGGTTTCGGCGAGTGTTGTTGTTGTTGTTGTAAATGCTTATGTTGCGGTCCTGAAAGGTGTTATTGTTGTGGAAATGATGATGATGATGATGATGGCGGTGGTGGTGCAGCGGTTGATGGCTGTGTGCCCGTGCGGTTGGGTATTTTTGTCGTCGTTGCTGTTGGTAGTGGTGGTCGTGGTGGTGATAACAGTGATTGACGGTGGATTTATATATATATATGTGTGTGTATGTGTGTGTGTGTCTTTCTGTCTGTGTTTGACCCCACCATCGCCTGAAGATCAGTGTTGGTGAGTTAATGTCCCTGTAACTTAGCGGTTCAGCAAAAGAAGCCGGATAAACAAGTACCAAGCTTAAAAAATAAGTACTAGGGTCAATTAATTCGACTAAAAATACTTCAAGGCGTAACCCCTGCGTGGCCGTATTCTAATGATTGCAACAAGTAAAAGATAGAAGAACGAACATATTTCTTTATTTCTTATTTTAATAAATTCTCTCTAAACCATTGTTTCATTCAGCACTTTTTGAAAATAAGACTGCTGCAGGGTTTCCATAAAATTTTGACATGAATTTTACGATATTTAGAAAATCATTCAAAACATTTGTGAAAATATAAGGTTGTAAACCCTTGGTCTGATGTTTCGACACTGACCACATAGTATTTTTAGTGTTTCTTTTATTTTATGTATTAGTTTTAGAGTAATTTTTGTTGCAGAAATATGACGTCTCAGTAAGTTATCCCGTGGGAGTCTTCAGTCTGAAAATTTGAAAATGAATTTATACACTCCTAAATGATCGATAAGGTACTTGTACGCTATGTATATTGATTACATTTATGACACGTTACACAGTTACAGTTATTTTATCCTCTCTCCTCTCTCTATATATGTCCTTGCAAGCGTAGTGTGTGTGTGTGT
>NC_069004.1:34755334-34757751 GCF_001194135.2 Octopus bimaculoides
ATATATATATATATATATATATATATATATGCACACGCGAGTATTTATTAATAATTTATATTTTCAGACGTTTAAAGTGACTTTTTAAAAACAAATAAAATGAAATAAATATATTTGTTTTCTTTGTCTGTGATTTCTAAAATAATATGCTACCTCATAATCGTGTGTGTGTGTGTGTGTGTGTGTGTGTTGATCCTATCAACAACGGAACAGTACACCATACATGGTTGTATGCATGTTGTTTATTTTTTAACCAATTTTGGCTGCATTATATTCCCACTAACCTTATTCCCTGCCCTAAGCTGGTGAAACTCTATAATTTAGGTGTGGTTATAGAAGGGTATAAAAAATATAACTTTATTAATGTATGTACCAGAACCTATATATACACATCCTTGCTGCACCTTTCTTAAACGGTGACAAACATTCTAATCATATTTCTAGAAACATTTTGATATATTTATATCTTTCGTATTTTCGCTCAAATCGAGCAGCCATTATTATTATTACAGTTGGCGTCGGTGCAATTTTTGTTGTAGCTGACATCTTTGTTGTTTTTCTTGTTGTTTACTACAAAGAAACGCTGACTGAGCACAAATATGTAACGAAAAGCGTTCTAAGAGAGACAAATGACCTGATAATGTAGACTTATAGAATAAAATACATAAAAGCTGTGATGGTTATGACTGCAATATTTTGCTGATAGACCTCCACTATCATGGAACAGCCGCTGTGTTAGTTATTCCCAGCCATTTCAGTTGAAACGACCTTTTCTTTAAATTCTTCCAAGGACCGCATGGTTTGAAAGGTTTGTCACCTGTGCTGCCAGTCATTTCTTTGCTGATCCCCAAGTGGGAATCGTTACGTTGTGCGATACCTTTACGTGCTAAAAACATTAACCAAATCACACTTAAACCAGACCTTCCGTGGCTTAAAAAGAGATGGGCTGCGCTGGATAAGGTAGTCCAAGAAGCACTGTGTACGCCAATAAAAAGACGTGTTGGCTATGCTTAGAACGCTTTTTGTTATATATCTGTGCTCAGGCAGCGTTGTCAGCAAGAGCTCTGCAGTTGGTTTCCCTTGTTATTCTCTACGGGTCTTGTACAAAGCTACGAGGACTTCTTTTTAATAAGATACGACTCCCCTTTCTTCATCCCAATCGTTTTATTGAGACGTCAGCTCAATGACCGATACCAGCAGGTTTTGGAACCTCTTCTGCCTCCTCTCGCCCCACATCTGTCTCTCTCCCTACACACACACACACACACACACACACACACATACGCACACACATATATCCACTAATATTGACGGATTTTCAGTTATATATTAGATATATTATTAGTAAAGCGATCTATTTTCGTTATATAATAGTATCTGATAGCGATTCCTGTGGAATGCTAAAAAAATAAATTCCAAGGTAAAACATAAATGGAGTTAACATTATGCACGCACGCACGCACGCACACACACACACACACACACACACACACACAGAGGATATGCAGACAGACAGACCAAGCAGATGGATAATAGAAGCATTTTGTTACATTGCTTCCCCGATTACGTGGTGTTCACAATGTTAGGCTAAAGATTCTAATTTCTACGGTTCCAAAAACGATATCACCTGACGTAATAGTTAGCAGTAACAGACACACCGAACGACACATGTTGACACGTTACATCTATATTCAGTATATGTGCATATGCAGGTGCGAATGCGTGTATGTGTGTGTGTGAGAAAGAGAGTGTGTGTGTTTTATTTGCTATTGTTGACCAATTTGAAAATAACTACACACTTATTGATGGTGAAACTATAAATTTAGTGGAGTAAAATTCATTAAATATTTTAAGTTGTCTGAGACTTCAACTTTCGCCATTTATTCAGTGCTAATCACACACTCGCACATAAAAACGCCAATATACATATGTGTATATATATATATATATATATATATATATATATGCATACATATATCCTTACAGATTATGGGAACTTGTGAAATATACTGGCGACCGTACAACGTAATACATGTATTTTGTGTGTATGTGTGTTTACGTGTGTGTATACACATACACACATATATATGTAGATAGTTAGATAGATAAATAGATCCAGATTTATGTGATAGACATTAATATATATATATATATATATATATATATATATACACAAAGACACATACATGTACATATATATATATATATACATATACAAACATGTATACATACATATACATGCATACATACATGAGCATATATATACATATACATATATACATATAGTCATACGTATATATAAACATGCATACATGCACATATACATACATACAGGTATACGCGCTCATACAACACGCACACACACCAACACAGAGAAGGCCAGAGACAATGATTGTTTGCCGAAGTATGTTGAGAAG
>NC_069004.1:34758275-34758889 GCF_001194135.2 Octopus bimaculoides
ATATATATACTTATATAAACGTGTATGAATATGAATGGTTGTGTGTGTATGTATGTATATATAGATATATATCTATATATATACATACACACATGTGTGTGTGAGTGTGTCTATGTATGTAATCATATATGTGAAAGTATGTACGTATGTATATGTATGTATATGTATGCATATATGTATGAATGTATGTATTTGTATGTATGAATCTGTGTATGTATGCATATATATATATATATATATATATACATATATATATATTATGCACACAAGGTTATAAGCACACACCAACGTGCAGATAAGCTTGTGCGTGTGTGTGTATATATGTTTATATATAACTATATCTATCTATCTATATTATATATATATACGTGTACGCAAGGTCATACACACATCGACGTAGAACTGGCGCATTCACACACGGTCAGACATTTCGCGTATATAGACACATATACTTGGGTAAATATTTAACTGTATAATCATATATTTTTAGCTTCATTTACAATATTAGAATGTACTCGGCTTTTATTTCAAAGATAATTGTGCAGAGGTTTACACGCATACACACTAGCGCATCCACACACATACCCGCATATGCACGCGCGCGCCTGTGGTGT
>NC_069004.1:34758899-34759486 GCF_001194135.2 Octopus bimaculoides
GGTATACGCGCTCATACAACACGCACACACACCAACACAGAGAAGGCCAGAGACAATGATTGTTTGCCGAAGTATGTTGAGAAGTGCTTAGTAAATACGCAGCTAATGGTTGAAGTTCTCATTTAGAAAATATTAGACATTACCGACGAATTTAATGTTGGAAATATGGCGGACTATGTATGAATAATTGGTTTGTTATTTAGAAGTGAATCTAACGACGCCACCCGGGATTTGTTCAAATACTGAATTAGCTCGGTGGACATATATATATATATTTCATATAATCTATTGGTATATCTGTCAATCCCCAAAATTTGTATCTGTACCCAAGCACACGCAGTTATATTGGCATATAGTGGAAAACACACCACATATGTACACGCACACACATATAAACACACATTATATATATACATGCACACACACACACATATATATATATATATATATATATATATATATACTTATATAAACGTGTATGAATATGAATGGTTGTGTGTGTATGTATGTATATATAGATATATATCTATATATATACATACACACATGTGTGTGTGAGTGTGTCTATGTATGTAATCATATATGTG
>NC_069004.1:34762846-34764974 GCF_001194135.2 Octopus bimaculoides
TTTTATTTATTCTATCGGTTTCTTTTGTCAAACCGTTAAGCTACGGGGACGCAAGCAGTCTAACACTGGTTGTGTAAGGTGATGGTGGACACACGGACACACACACACGCGCTAAATATACGGGAAACCCAACTTTTTTCTGTCAAGGCTTTATATGTCCCAATATTAGACAATATCCTTTAGCCAGTGATCGCTTAAAAGCTTCAAGCTTATAAAACTAGCCTTGAAGCCGCCCTTCGGGTATCATTCGGGGTAGATCCTGCTTACAGGACCTTTGAGACCTTCGGCCCCGCTATCGGTACGCTTCGCGGCCCTCTACACTTGTGCATTGAAATTTATTTCTGAAAATGTACCAAGCAATGATGCTGATCATGGTTTAATCCCTAAGCGTAAGAGCGAGTTAAATGCAGTAAAAATAGGGGGTCAGTGGGGCCCCTATTTAAGCGGCCCTTCAGAAATTGAGCCTCTTTACGATACTCCCTGGGAGTTCATGGCATGACATTCATTGTCATTGCTTCGATTTGGTTACCAATGCCATTGTATTTAGTGTAAAACGCAGCAAAAATAGGAGGTGGTCAGTGGGGCCCCAATTAGGCGGCTCTTAAAAAAATTAAACCCCTTAGGACATTCCCTAGGATTAGGAAAGTTGCTAGTTTGAGTTTCGCTGTCATTCTACTAACGGTCTAGGAGTTCACGAACATAAAAACGTCACGGACAGAGAAACATCATTCAAATTTATATTAAGATATTATTTACATAATTTTAAAATCGACACCGCTTGCCAAATCATTGTAGAAAATGAATCTAAATGTAAAACTTACTTGTTAATACAAATTCGGTGTGCGTTGCGGTCAATTAATTACATAATGAATGAAAAAATGTATGGTAAATAAACAAACGACAATGTATTCTGAATGCACAAAGAATGGTCCGTAATTCTTCATCAGTTATCGACCAATTGGTTATGTTCAGTTTCGCATACCAATTGGTCGATAACTGATGAAGAATTACGCATCTTGTTTGTCTCCCATTCGTTTTTACATTCTGTATACGTTATATCATTTGTTTATTTACCATACAGTTTTTTCAATTAAAAGAGTCGCTTGAAACGGCCGTAATGAATCGACACCTGTACATCTTTGTTACGTTACTCATAATATATATATACGTATATATATGTATGTATATATGTATGTATGTATGTATGTATGTATATATGTATAAGGGAGGGGTATATATATGCAATGTATATATGTACATGTATGCAGTGTATATATGTATGTATGCATATATAAATAAAAGTATATATAAGTATACAAATATCATGGCACTGAAAAACGAACTCAATACAGGAGGGCGGTGATGGCGAAGAGGAGACCGACAAGGACAACGATCCCGACATCCCTCCACCACCATCACCCATCCCACACACCCCTACCAACCACCGACACGACGCTGGCGATGAATTAGATAAACATTTCCGGTTGAGAGCACCGAACAGCTGTAGTGAAATGCCTACATAGAGCTGAACGTTCAATAAACACCAAGCCTGATTGCCACCCCTCCCCACATTTCCTTCCCAACTCATCGATCTCTATCGATAATACCTGCTGGAATCAATATTCTAACGCCGAGACTATCACCATACCACTAAGTCACGTGACACCACTCCCGAATCTGAAATGTTATTAGTCAATCGATATGATTGATGATATTGAGGATAGAATTTGGGAATGGTATTGCAATTTCGGTTGTGTGTGTGTGTGTGTGTGTGTGTGTGTGTGTGTGTGAGTGCGTGTTTATATCGATATGAGGTTTTTCAGATACATGTATCTGTACCCGTATATTTACATACAAACACACATCTACATACAGGTATAAATAAGCATATGTTAATTCATATGCACACACACACATGCATATGCAAATATAGCTACATATCTACAAGCATGTATATATATGTATGTGTGCATAGATATATATATATATATGTGTGTGTGTGTGTGTGCGTGTACCTATGCATATATACATATACATATATATGTGTATGTACATGTATATGTATATGTATATATATGTACATAGGTATATATGTGTGAGCATATATGTGTGTGTATATATATATATA
>NC_069004.1:34765347-34766777 GCF_001194135.2 Octopus bimaculoides
AGAGAGAGAGAGAGAGAGAGAGAGAGAGAGAGAGAGAGAAAGGTGAATGGAAGTATTAAGATGGGAGACAGACAGGCACCATTCGGAGAGACCCGCGTGGCACAATTCATAGATTGCAGAAAACTGCATCACGCAATCAATAATTGAAGATATATTAACATATTAACAATTTGTCTACATCATTAGTAGATTAGTTATACACACGCAAACACATATACACCCACCACACACACACACACACTCACGCACTCAAATGTGTAGTCATGCATACATACGCTTCTACATATCTATCTATCTGTCTGCCTGTCTGTCTCTCTCTCTCTCTGTCCATCCATCTATCTCGCGTTCGTCTCCTGGGTGGAGGTGTCAAGATATAATATGTTTGTAACGAAACCAAAATTCCGGATGCCACAGGAAGCTAGTGTTAGGTAATTTGGTGGACACTGGTGAGAAGCAGTGCTAAATTACCTCCCCTTCCCTCACAACGATGTAAGCCAATTAGAACAGAACTTCAGGGCGGCGTTGGTGGCTGAACTAGATTCAACTGGTATCTAGACATCAATCTCAAATAATTGGTAGAAGTTATATTACCTGGTAACCATATTATATTCCCAGTTGAATAGTTATCAATACATTCATGTGCACACACACACATACACAAATATATGAGTGGAGGACATGTGCACACACACATACACACACACACAAATATATGAGTGGAGGACATGTGCACACACATTACTTTTCTTTCTTGAGAAGAGCGTACGCTCGAAACGTAATACTTTTCTTTCCATTTTTCCTAAGCGTAAACCTAATACATTTTTTATTCCCCACTCCTGAAACTCTTTCTTTCTCTCTCTCACTCACTCACTCACTCACACACACACTCACACACACACACACACATACACACACACATAATATCTATTATGGACGTACTGTGCTAAATGAATTAATGATATATCAGTAGTAGACTAACACTCTGCAGCAGCGCAGGCGGGGTGCTTGACGTGCAATTCTGCCTTCTTGCGCTTCGTCAGCAACTCTAGTTTTTCGGATGATATACTAAAGTCGAAAACGTAATGTACCTTCCAGATTTTATAACAGCATTAAACAAGACTTTACTTGTGAATCTTCAATCTTTCTATGGTGACCTTCTTATCGTATTCACAAAGTAAATATATTACACAGGGCTGAAAAGGAAAATCGAAACGTTTTTAAAAGTTACTACGAATATGGATGAGTGTGGAGAGCAAAGTAAAATGTTTCCGTCTATAAAGTCTTTCATCAGATACGTCTTGGTTTTATACAGAAAGTTGTAGCCTGATTAAACAGTTTCGTAGCATGGGATTATATTAGAAACTACACACACACACACACACACACACACACACACACACACACACACATATATATATATTAATGTATAT
>NC_069004.1:34769359-34771743 GCF_001194135.2 Octopus bimaculoides
TATATATATATATATATTAGCTCTATATGTGTATTAATGTAAATATATTATATGTACATGTATGGAGGTAACTTGCTTCCCAAATGCAGATTGCGAGTTCAGTTCTACAGCTCAGAACCTCAAGTAAGTGGTTTTTACAATAGCGTCCGGCTGATCGAAGCCTTGTGAGTAAATTTGGTAGACGGAAACTGAAAGAAGCCTGTCGCATGTATGTATATACCTATGTGAGTGTGTCTTTGAGCCTGTGTTTGTCCCACCACCACCACTGCTTGACAACAGGTGTTGGTGTGTTTACGTCCCCGTAATCTAGCGGTTCGACTAAAGGAACCGATAAAATAAGTACCAGGCTTTAAAAAAAAGAAGTAAGCACTAGGTGGTGCCCCAGCATGGCCGCAGTGAAATGACAGAAATTGAAAGGTAAAAGATATACACTTTTATGAGCGTGTGTTTTATATCTTCATGAATGTATGAATTTGTGCATCCATATTTGTATAAAGTTAGATATTTTTGTAATGATATTAATGTGTGTTATTTTCTTATTTTTGTTATCGAAATATGTGCGTGCATGTGTATATATAAGTGCATGTTTACCAGTATGCATATTTCTGTTATTCATACAGGCACACCGTTGACAAATGCTTAACAATTTCATTTCAGTCACGTGGTCCTACAGTTGATTCCGTGTAGACGGAGCGAAACCTCATATCAACGTCGCGTCGACGCAAGCATTGTAAATGAAATAAGCAGACAGATTGTCAAATGGAATGTATCTGATTTTTAAAATTCCCATCTTGTCACATGCAGTGACAAGGATTGCATTAATGGTAGCTACGATTATATCGAGTTAATACCCAACCACGCTTAAACAAATTCAATTAACGAATAAAACAGTTACTCAAAGTATTGAATACTCATCGTCGACATAGACAGCGAACCAGAATTTCAGCAGATCACTGTCAAAGTGACATCACTTCTGTTTTATAGTCAAGACAGTTTGAAGGATTTTTTTAGTCTGTCTACGAGATAATAGTGTGTTTAGAAGCTTTTACCAAAGTAATGAATCTTTGCTGAGAATACGTTTGTGCGCGCGTGCGCGTGTGGCATATGCATAACAGTGACTCTAGGTTCATTCCAGGAAACTCATAAAGGAAAATCTTTGGAATGCTTTGTAAGATATCACTCTCCCATTTATGTTCCGGATCTGAAAGCGGAGGCACGTCAGTTTGGTTTGCGCTTTCTTAAAAGAAAACCGTGGTACTTCAAAGTTTTTATGCAGATCTCAATTATAGATGTAAATGTAAGTGAACGTACAGTAGCGAGATCTAAACATTCTCCATTACTTTCGCCATAGACGTTCGCTTGGACTTTCTGCTGGACAGCTGACCTCTACAACAGTGCATGCGTTTTATTTCTCTTTTCAGCGAACAATTACAAGTCTGCTATCCTTGCATCGGATTGTTATTAAAAAAAGGAATGTTCCACCAGAATTCCTTATTTTCAAAGGTCTGAACGCATTCCGGTTTTCGTGTGTGTTTCGTATGACCGTTGAAACAATCCGTCTTGCGTATCAAATCTCACTCGCAGATACTTTCAGAAAGTAAAGAATTGTTACACCTCATAACTAGATCTCTTCGTGCCACAGTAAACCAATTTTGTATGTCATTTTGGCTTTCTACGCTTCTTTTTCATACACCCGAGATTGATTTGTATAGAAAAAAAAGCCGTCTTCGTACAAGCATCCACCAATTAGATATTCAGATATATTCATAGTGACGTTCCATTATGCAGCTTTGCCAGAGCTTTAGACAAAGTTCCAGAGAATATTGATGCTGATGTTAATATAGTGTCTGTCCTGGTTCTATCCAGCCATAATGTATTCCGGTCAAAATCCTACTTATCATTCCAGATCTTAGACCAAAATGGTTAAAAATCGTCTTAAGAAGGAGTCTTTTTAAAGAGATATTGTTTTCTTTCATCTTCCTCTACACGGTTCGGCTGCTGGAAGCGAAACCGTGGTCAATAATGGATCGTTGACGCAGTTTTTTTTTTTCTTTTTTAATAAAAATGTTTTTCACTCAACGTCTTGAATTCACGCTTTCTGAGATATTAATTTCCTCTCAAGTCTTTGGAATGAAGAATCTCGATAGATTCCGGTTAGAGTTTTCATAAGAGAGACTTGGTGTGATGTGAATATATTATTCACGAAAGCTAATATCACAGCATCTAAACGAATACGTACATGAAAGCATGCATGTGTGTGTATATATCTATTTGTGTGCCAAAAAGTATGTATGTATACATACATTAAAAAATGCACCTGCAGCGCACGCGCGTAAAAGTTTCACCTATCTGTCTATTCATGCGTGACGGGTGGGAAAAGCCGT
>NC_069004.1:34772036-34773140 GCF_001194135.2 Octopus bimaculoides
CTGGTGAATGCGTTTATGTATCTGCTTTCACACACCAGTTAGTTGACCAATAGCAGCCGTGAAATAGTTTCAATTGAAAAACACCTCAACTTCTAACAAAATGGTGATGACGGTGGTAGTGGTGGTGTGCGTGGCTTTAATGCATTTGTTTCCGATGTTTGCGAAAATAAATATTCGTTCTGAACTACGTATAACTCATTCTTATATATATGATCATACACATATCTACCTCTCTCTCTCTCTCTCTCTCTCTATCTACCTATCTATCTGTCTGTCTAACTATCTGTGTATTTGTCTTTCTGTGTATCTATTTGTCTGTTTCTCTGTCTATCTATCTATCTATCTATCTATCTATCTATCTGTCAGTCTATCTATTTGTCTGTCTATCTATCCATCAATCCATCCATCCATCTACCAAAGGGAAATCGGTTGAGTAGAGTACCTTGTGGTGGTCATTCCCTCCTCTGCGCTTTGACCTCAAATCACACCCCTGTCGAGATTTCTCACTGTTCCTGTCTTCCAAACCTTTTGGAATATATCGACTGTGGTGAAACCCAGAGAGGGATGGGCTTCTCCGGCACGTTTTAAATTACCTGCAGTACATCATTTAACCGGACGGCACACCTCAAACTGTTGAGGTGCCAAGAAAGCATTATCTTTACACACATACATAGGTGTACAAATACACACACTAGTGTTTGTGCGTATTTGGGATTGGACGTGTCTGCATAATGATGCAACAGTATTAAGTGAAGTACGAGTTGCCGACCAAACTGCAGAAAACATTAAGATCTTATTAATTATTTCATTTCTTTCATATTTTCTAATATTTAGATTTCATTCTATATTCATTACAGCCATACACACCCCGACCCCCAATGTCTTTGTCTACGCTTTCTCATATGTGTGTGTGTGTGTGTGTGTGTGTGTATGCTTGTTTGTGTATGTGTGTTTACGTGTATATGTATCCATACAAATGCAAGCATTAGTGAGATTCGTATCTGTGTAAATGTATTTATGTCTATGTATGTACATATATATATACATATATATATGCGTGTGTATGTATGTATATATATATATATATATATATATATATATATA
>NC_069004.1:34773150-34773698 GCF_001194135.2 Octopus bimaculoides
GTGTGTGTGTGTGTGTGTGTGTGTGTGTGTGTGTGTGTGTGTGTGTGTGTATATACAGGTAAAAAGATATATGATAAATATACACATATTTACATACATATATTCATATATGCATACAGTAATACACACACACGTACATACACACGCACATACGTACATATATACATTTATACACGCACACACACATACATATATAAAACGATCACAAACTCGCCACTACTTTATACTATATCGCAAAAGTAATCTCTCTTACAGCTGTTTAATAGAGAGACATAAATACAACACACACACACACACACACACACACACACACACACACACACACACACAGAGTTTTATTTTTCTGTTTACTTTGGTGTTTAAAAAAAATATATATATATATACATTTCGAAGTTTCTCGCCATTCTTTTTATTTCCTGTTTTATTTTTGTCTCTTTTGAATAATTTATTTTTGGTTCAGCTGTTAGAATTTGGTTTGTGTCTCGATTCAGCTTGGTTGTTTCGAGAGAAGTTTGCAAGTTGACTTTAATTTTTAATTCGTTTCACAC
>NC_069004.1:34774230-34776730 GCF_001194135.2 Octopus bimaculoides
TATATATATATATATATATATATATATATATATATATATATATATTACATACATGTATATACATATATATATATTTACAAACACACACACGCACAAATATATGCATATGTTTGGATACACACAAGTATCAAAGTATGTGTATATCTATATAAATGTGAGTGTATATTTATATGTTTTTGTATCATATATATATATATAATTATTATTATTAGATAATAAATCGTTTGGTTTATACCTGGTAGCTCACCGGTAAAGCATGATCACTTTCACAGTGTTCGTTGAGGATGTTATCAATGATAGAGGTGGAAGATGGAAGAAGAAGAGAATTTTTATTAATCACTACAATCGTTTCGACCCATCTGGAAAAAAAGATCCCACCAAAACTAACAGAGGGTGGTCACCTCTGCAAAACATTTGATTAAACTTCGGTTAAATTAGTGTTAATCTTGGTCTAGAACACAATAGCAAACCCCCTCCTCACAAACTTTGATAAATACAAATGAAAAAAAGCTCTTACCCTGCGCCCTTGAACAAGATTTTGTCTATAGAGTTGTTGTAAAACAGTAAAAGTTGTAACTTACCTAAAAGAGAAATAAAAATAACAGAATTTAAGAAAATATAGAAGAAATCGGAGATGAAAGACATTTATGGAACAGAAAACGATAATAGATATAGCAACTAAATATTTATTTGAAATATTAAAATAAGCGGAAAGGACAATCCAAAAATGAATTCCTCCACCTGGGAGTTCAACATTCAAAGAAAAACAACAAAATTCCTGCGTATCACAACCATTTCAACTGTCTTAAAATGAAGAAGGCAGGACACTTTGTTTGAGAAACACAGACAGACAGAAACACACACACACACACACACACACACACACACACACGGTAGACTCTCCTGACGACGTAGACTATCACAGGTGTTTCGTAATTGTTTGTTCATTTCTTGCTGAACATGCGCAGGTGATATGTTTGTAATGAACAAATGTGTGTGTTGTATACATCTGCTCATTGCCCTTCCACCAAATCGACATTGCCAGTACAGGTGCATGGTAAGCCACACATCATGGGTCGACTTCATCGCTGAGCAACCTGAAATGAAGTGTCTTGCTCAAGATCACAACGCACCGCCCTTGTTGAGAATCGAAACCACGGTCTTGCAACCGTGAGTGCAACACAATGACTAGTATATCGAGAATTATCACTTTCTCTCTCTCTATCTCTCTCTCTCACTACTCACCCACACGCTTTCTATTTGGGTTGACAAGGCTGCCATTGGTTTCATGTGGGAAGAAATTTCTTAACAATTATCAGGCCTATTTTTCTCTACATGAAACCATTGGTAGCCTCGTTTTAACCCATCAAGAAAGGATATTTACCCATCAATGTCGTGTTGAGCACTCATTTTCAATGTTCAATATTAGTGTGTACACGCGCAGTCCACGATTGTAAGGTCGTGAGTTCGATCCCTGGCGTCGCATCGTCCTTGTGCAAGATATTTTATTTCATGGTGCTCCAGCTGGCAAAAATGAGAGCTGTACCTGTAATTTAGTGGGACAGCCTTGTCATATTCCGTGTGTCATGCTAAATCTCGCCGAGAACTACGTTAAGGGTAAGCGTTTCTGTGGAGTATTCAGCCATTTGCCCTTTAATTTCACGTGCAGACTGTTTCGTTGATCGAGTCGAGTGGAACACTCGTCGTTGCCACCGACGGAGTGCCAGTTTCTTACTAAGAAGCAATAGATGGGATGGGCATGGCTGGCTGGCTGGCTGGCTGGCTTAATGGAATGGTTTCCATAAACGTCTGTTTGATCAACAACTTTACCTAGGGCTAAAAAAACAACACCAACAACAACACTACCATCAAAAACGACATTACGAAACCCATGGAACTTCTGAACTACTTCACGATTTCAACATTTTCTCATTAATTTCTCACAGAATTCTATTTTTTTTTTCAAATTAAAATAAAAAAATACAGTAAACAAACAAGAAGCACAACAACAAAAAATGCGAAAGTAAAAAGAATATCCAACCCTCCTCCCCCACCTCCTTTGCCACGACCACCCCGCCACCGCCGCCGTCACCGCTGCCGTCTTCAGCAGCAGCAGCACCACAACCACCGTGTGTTGAAATAAAACAAGGACAACAAGAATCATAATAAATTTGATGCAAATTAATCACATGTGCACACACACACACACACACACACATACATACACACAAACTCATACACGCATTCACACACACATTCACACACTCACACAGGCCGGGACTATGCGAACGTGCTTCTGGGAATTTTCACAGGCAATTTGAGAAAGAGTCAGCTCCGGATTGGGCCGAGATTTCCTTTGATGTACTTCACGCCCTAACTTCTCTCTTTCTCTCTCTCACTTCTTCTCTGTCTTCCTCCCCCTCTCTCACTTTCATTCTCTCTCTAATTCAATTTTACTCTCTCTCTCTCTCTCTCACTTCCTTTTTCTTTTTCTCCAACC
>NC_069004.1:34778084-34780367 GCF_001194135.2 Octopus bimaculoides
GAGAGAGAGAGAGAGAGAGAGAGAGAGAGAGGTGGGGTAGAGGGAGAGAAAAAGAGTTCAATGCAGGGATAAGGAGTAACGGGGATCAGAAGGGAAAAGTGAAACGAAGTAGAAAACGATGTTTGACTGGCTTCGAATGGACAAAGATGTTAGACTAGAAATAGTGCGCGCATAAATATGTGTATATATATATGCTGTGTAGTTGGGGGTCTTTCGGTAATTAACTTTGTAGCATTTCAAGCGAATATTTGGCCAACAGAGTGCTTGGAAGGAGTACCGACAACACTCCTTGTGTATCAACCAATTAACAAAAGCATTAACTGGTTAATTAATAATATTCTTTTCTATTCTAGTCACAAGGCTCGAAATTTTGGTGGAGGGCGTCAGGCACTTAGATCGACCCCAGTACGCAACTAGTACTTAATTCATCGATCTAGAAAGGATGGAAGGCAAAGTCGACCTCGGTGGAATTTGAACTCAGAACATTAAAAAAAACAGACGAAATACCGCTAAGCATTTCGCCCGGCGTGCTGACGTTTCTGCCAGCTCGCCAACTTAGTTTATAATACTAAAGACTGTAAATCCAAAGCTATTACAATTAGATGTTTGCCTTCGTTTGTATTCAGTTATTATTATTATTATTATTATAAAGAGCTGGCAAAGGTGGTGAGCTGGCAGAATCGTTAACACGCCGGGCGAAATTCTTAGCCTCTGTCGTTACGTTCTGAGTTCAAATTCCTCCGATGTCGAGTTTGCCGTTCATCCTTTCGGGGTCGATAAATTAAGTACAAGTCAAGTATTGGGGTCGATGGGATTGATTGTCACTCTCCCCACAAAAATCCAAGCCTTGTGTCTATAGTAGGACGGATTATTATTATTATTATTATTATTATTATTATTATAACAAACTGGCAGAATCGTTAACGTACCGGACAAAATGCTTAGGAGCAATTTCAAGCTTTACCTGGGTTCACATGCCACCAAATTCGACTTTACCTTTCCTCCGTTAGGGACCGATAAAATAAGTACAAGTTGAGTGCATGGGTCGATGTAATCAACCAGCTTCCTCCCTCCCTAATTGCCCCCACCTTTCATCTTACCTATGTTTATAATGATAGCAAGGTACCGTTGCGGTGATGTTTGATTGTTTTTGGATATAGTATACATCCAAGTACTTATTTAGGCATTGAGTGATTTAGTTTACTGAAGAAACCTGATCAGTTCCGAAATACCATTCCGAATACCTTTTTGTTATATATATATATATATATTTATATATATATATATATATATATATATATAACAAAGGAGGAAATTGGTAATTTGTTATTTATTCACCATTACACGTATTTCATTTGCTAATAGGAGTTAGAAAGTTTTACGCGATATATAGACATGTAAGGAACTATCTTTGAGAAATCAAATAATATTATTTAATACTTCCGTCTGAAGAATTTTCTAACAGAAAATTCCTTACATGTCTACATATCAGGTAAAACTTTCTAACTCCTATCATCAAATGAAACACGTGAAATGGAGTATAAATAACACCGGAAAATTACTAATTTCTTGTTTAGTTACACAATAACTCTACATATATTTCCATAATTCTCAATTATAATATGCAGTTGCAACTGAGGCTACATACAGAATTTTAATAATGGAATAAACAAATGTGCTTCAAGAGGAAACATCTGGGGTTTACCCTACCTACCTACCCTATATATACGTGTGTGTGTGTGTGTGTGTGTGTGTGTGTGTGTGTATTTAACTTTTTAAATTTGGAAAATGGAAAACGAAACCAAGAAACATTTAAATAAAATACATTTTATTACAAAAAACACATAAACGGTAATAATATATAAATGCATACAATAAACCAGAAACACAGACATAAATACATTTATCTGTCTGTTTGTCTGTCTGTCTGTCTGTCTGTCTATATATCTATCGATCTATCAGTTTGTCTGTGTGTCTCTATATGTCTAAACAGGTATATAGGTAAAATGGAGAATGTTATATATGAAAGATAAAAGAGAGAGAGAAAAAAAAAAACATAAATGCTTAAAAATAAAAAAAGAGAAAATGTTAAAGATACAAACGAAGTGATACCACCTCCTAAAATATCGATATCTCGATTGGTAACCATAACAGAAACGCACAACCAATGAGTGTGTGCGCGCGCGCGTGTGTGTGTGTGTGATTGAATTCCAGCACTTAATGTTTCCCTGTCCAACTATCTATCTACACATTATATATATATATATATATATATAAATATAT
>NC_069004.1:34780973-34782185 GCF_001194135.2 Octopus bimaculoides
TATATATATATATATATATACATACATATATATATATATATATAGTGTTTGAAGTTATTTTCATTCAATTTTTCTTGAAGAAATCGGTTAAACGAACGAAAGCGCTAATAAAGAAGTATCCAAAATTCTGACTGCCTTCTTTTTCTTTATAGCCATCACTCGCGAGCGAGTAGTATTTGTTAACATGTACTAGATGTACTATGCTTTCGCTAATTGTTTTTTTTTTTAGCCTGTGTAGTCGCGAGCAGTCAAAGACACCCTCTTGGTACTACCATCCATGGTCCCTGTACCAACAGTATGTAGTCGCAGGTGGGAGTGTAGGTACCAGCAATGAAAAGTTGATTCTCGTTTTTTTAGTTTACTGGAGTGGAACAACGTGGAATGGAGTCCTTTGCTTAGAAGATAACGCGCTCTCCTGTCCACAATGCGAACCTAAGACCTTAATAATCGTGATCCGGGTACCTTGATCAGTAAGCTTATATTATATATAAATCATCGCTTAACTCTTTGCCTGTCCTGTGTTCTGTATCACACGTTATACACAAGACATATTTCGCCTGGGGCATCGTATGAGATATTCTCATTGGTTTTTTTGCCATCACTAGAGTAACTTGTGCCTTATAAGAGGAAAGTTTTATATAACTCAGGAAATACGACTAAGGGTCTGAAAACGAGCAAAAGGACGTTTTGGACAAACTCATGAAAATACTTTGAATAGGAATAGGGTTAATGTCACAAATATCTTACATTATAAAGGCATTTTGTGCAACAAAATTCACCAAAATATCTATTTCGTTATTGCCCACTGGGGGATGGGGGGAGGGGATAAACATAGAGGGGACAGACAAGGACAAAGGGATTAATTATATCGAACCCAGTGCGTCACTGGTACTTATTTAATCGACCCCGAAAGGATGAAAGGCTAAGTCTACCTCGGCGGAATTTGAACTCAGGACGTGGCGGCAGACGAAATACCGCTAAGCATTTCGGCGTGCTAACGATTCTGCCAGCTCGCTGCCTTAACATTCACCAATATCATTCTAAGACTGTCCCTAACAGAACTGCTTACCCTTTCGCTGTTCTTATGTTATAATATTCGGCCATTTTGTAGCCTAATTCAATGAATCGGTTGTTCAGCTGGCTAAATACTTGAACATCCATATGTGTGAGTGCATGTAATTATGAATATGTGTGCGTGCGTGCGTGCGTGCG
>NC_069004.1:34782392-34782914 GCF_001194135.2 Octopus bimaculoides
ATATATATATATATATATATATATATATATATATATATATATATACATACTGGTGGTCAGACCAAAAGACAAACAGACAGACAGACGCACACACACACACACGCGCGCGCGTGATGTAATTCTCAGTACGGAATCAGAAGCATTTTGCAATTGTCGTCAACAGAGTTCGGCTGACAAATCCATTTGAATTTCGCATTGGAACCGTATGGGGGAGGGGAGTGGTTGAGTAGGTTGGAATATGTCTGAGAAATAGATTATTTCGTTTCTACGATCGGCAGAGTAAATATACATACGTAAACGCGCGTCTGTACGTACAGTGTGTGTGTGTGTGAGTGTGTGTAAAGACGTATGTGTATGTGTGCATTAGAGAGTGTATATGCGTTAGTATGTGTGTGTATTCGTGTTTGTGTGTGGCGTTTGCATATGTTTGAAGAAAGCACATATTATAAGGAATAATGGGGGGGGGGGCAGTCTAATAATAGTTATGGTGTTGTAGTCGGTGGTGGTGGTGGCTGTGGTGGT
>NC_069004.1:34784113-34784734 GCF_001194135.2 Octopus bimaculoides
CGGCATCGTACATCTGTTTTTTAACCACACTTCCTTTTATCCAATGTCCAGCTGTTGTGTGTCTTTCAACGATTCAGTCTGTCGATCACTGGCCAGACCTCGGCTCATATCCACAGCCATACATACACATACAGTCCGACACACGGAAATACGAAAGGCATGTTCTTACACACAGAAGCACACACACACACACACACAGACGTGTGCGTGTAAGATGTGTATGAAGCATATACATTAGATTAGTGTAGTATGTTTGTGTGTGTTCGTATATATATACAAATGTGTGTGTTTAGAGAGAGAGAAATATTCGCATATATATGGGAGAATATACAAATAATAACAACAGACGAGGACAGGTGGTGTAAATAACAAAAGGATGTATTAGTATGACGCTCGGGAATACGGAAAGTCTTTGACGTTTCGAGCTACGCTCTTCAACAGAAAGAATACGGAGACAAGGAGAAAAACACGGAGAAAAAAAATTGAATAGTGTTCAGTCAACGGTCAATCATATTCGCATATATACTAGTAGAGGGAAATATTTATGGAAGCATGTGTCTGTACTTAAACACACACACACACACACACATGGATAGATAGATAGATAGATAGATAGATAGA
>NC_069004.1:34785121-34790977 GCF_001194135.2 Octopus bimaculoides
AGGATTCCAGTTGATCCGATCAACGGAACAGCCTGCTCGTGAAATTAACGTGCAAGTGGCTGAGCACTCCACAGACACGTGTACCCTTAACGTAGTTCTCGGGGAGATTCAGCGTGACACAGTGTGACAAGGCTGACCCTTTGAATTACAGGCACAACAGAAACAGGAAGTAAGAGTGAGAGAAAGTTGTGGTGAAAGAGTACAGCAGGGTTCGCCACCATCCCCTGCTGGAGCCTCGTGGGGCTTTAGGTGTTTTCGCTCAATAAACACTCACAACGCCCGGTCTGGGAATCGAAACCACGATCCTATGACAGCGAGTCCGCTTCCCTAACCACGGGGCCATTGCACCTCCACCTTAGAGGATTAATAATACGAAAAGGAAAATAGCTGTCGAAAAGTAAATAAATATACAAGTGTTACTTTCAGTCGGCAGAAGTTACGCAGTGATTCAAGAGCCGAGAGTTTCGTGCTAAGCACTTAAAACCGAGAACTAGTTTGATAATTGCCAAGCACGAAACTCTCGACTCCTAAAACTACTTTTGTAACACTGTCAATTAAAAATAAAATTACACACACACATAGATAGATAGATAGATAGATAGATAGATAGATAGATAGATAGATAGATAGATAGATAGATAGATGAGCAAATATTACAATAGACAAACAAACCCATGCAACCAGAACACACACACTAAAACACTAACAAACACATATGCAGTCACACAAAAGAAATGAAATATGTATATAATTAAACAGCAAGGGAGACAATTATTGGTTATGCAACAAACTGCATGAATACCGAACACAGCAGATAAACAGCTTCACAACAATGCAGGTTAAAATGGCGGATGAACAGAAATTTGATGCTTCGCTAATTCCAAGATGGCGAATTTATTTTGTTCAGTTGATGCCTTTCGTGTTCAATAGCGTAACATCCGTTTGGCCACAGTGTGACAATATGTCTTTTGTTAAAATATTAACTGCGTCAAGCGTTCAAATACTTTGGTGAATGCTTATGTGTTTTGCTGTATGTGTGTACGTGTATGTGTGTACGTGTGTGTGTGTACGTGTGTGTGTGTGTACGTGTGTGTGTGTACGTGTGTGTGTGTGTCCGTGCGTAAGTGTTGGAGTGTGTGCATGCTTATATTTAGGTTCGTGTATATATGAGGAAAGAGAAGATATATATACTAATGTGTATGTGTATTGAAGTGAGTGCAGATACATACATGCATAGAGAGATACAAACACACACATACAGACAAATACATACAGATGACGAAAACATACGCATGCACAAACCATGCATACACACATACACACCTACATACGTACACAGATTCATACATACTTGCAAGCATACACACACTCATACGTAAGTACGTATGGCGAATCATCATACGTAAGTACGTATGGCGAATCATCATAGGTCTTACAGCGTTGGATTTTAAAGCCAAACGTCCTGACTCTCTACGTTGTGAGTTCAAGTCTCGGCTATGTCTATTTCCTATCTAAGGCGATCGTTTTTGTAGCACAGATAGAAAATCTGGCAAAAGACCTTGCAGTGCCACTTCCATACAGTGTGAATGTAAGGCTTGCAACGCCCATGTTGCCATACAGTACCGGCACTAAAGCGGCAGCCTTTCGTGCCGACAGCGTCGGTGGCGTGGAGATGAGACACATGCATGGATGGCCAACTGCTAGGTTTCATGAAATGATCTTCAACAGGCCTGTACAAACATTGGCAGATGCATGGGCAAACTTGATCGACAAAGACGTGAAAATATGTATGTATATATGTATGTATGTATGCGCGTATGTATAGTCTATTTATCTCTGAATCTGCGTTTGTTTATATATAATATATATATATATATATATATATATATATGTATGTGCATGTTTGTATATATGTGTGTGTATGTGTATATATATGTATTTATGTGTGTATATATATGTATTTATGTGTGTATATATATGTATATATATATATGTGTGTATATATATACGTATATATATGTACATATATGTGTATATACATATATATTCAGGGAGCTGGAGCTGTGTTTAGCTCCGAATGTTTACCGTTCCGTTCGTTGACCGTTCTAATTCCACAGAGAGGCATTGAGGTCAGTTTTGTAGGAGTCTTTTAGAAGTTCACTGTTATGAGATTTCTACAATATAATACCAACAACAACAACACCGTTCACCATGTTGACTAGTTTGGTAATGGAGTGCAGCAATAAAGAGACACACATGAAAGAAGGCGATGCGGTTCGCCTCACGTCAGCGATTTTGGTTTCTCTGTCGGCTTCGCATTGATGTTTCAATAAACTTGTAGCGTTTAATATTGTTATATAGCTAGAACGCTTTACATCAGCCTTGACGAATCTTTTCTTAAGCCTAGTACCTATTCTATCGGTCTCTTTTGCCAAGTTTCTAAGATACCGGGACGAAAACATACCAGCACTAGTTGTCACGCACACACACACACGCACACATAACGGGCTTCTTTAAGTTTCCGCCTGCCAACCTCACTCAGAACATTTTGGCCGGCCTGAGACCATATTAGAAAACATTTGCCCAAAAGGTCACATCGTGGGACTGAACTCGGAACCATGTAGTTAAGAAGCAACCGTTTTATCAGACAGCCACTCCTACGCCTATATATTGAAAAGACCACCATGTTTTTATTCCATCGTCGTTCATTAAATCTTCTTCTAGTTGTGTATCAGATTCTTACGTTTCGATCGGAACAAAGATCTCAAATTTATATTTATCACTAGTATTTCTCGACAATCACAGCGGCATCAGACTAGAGACATTTTGGCCCCTGTGCTGCCCTTATTAAAGTGGATCCCTCATATTTATACAGACCATCCTACCAGAAATTGACCGCCTGAGCGTCAATGTCTTACATCGTTAGATTTGCATTTATGATGCGTGTATTGTTGTATGTCAATTGTAGCCCTGTGTTACAATATTAGTATTGATCCCATAAAGAATGTTGTATTACTGAAGTATTTCATAAAGTGGGGACATATCAACAGTTAATTTTTACCCATCTGCTTTTGCTTAATAGTGTGTGTGTGTGTGTGTATTATGATATGGTCGACCCTTGTTTTAATGCGCTATATATATCTGTATATATGAAATATCATGGATATAAAAACTGTAAGATTATATTTATTTTGAGAAATTCGTTCCTGTAAGATATAATAATGTGGAGCAAAAATATTTGTAATAAAAGAGATAAAATCCACAAGAGACTCTAGTTATTTCTATTGTGTTCCAATCATTTGTAGGAACATAATGTAGAACTATTTTGACGTCTGCCTGCAGAAATCTAACATGTCAAACCGTTTCTTGTACACGTTGTCATTTTGAAATAATACCAATAATTTCTCTTTTCAACAAATGTTACAGAGGAAATTTTAACGAAAACTGCTCGGTACATTTGGGATTGCATAAACAACGGATTGGACTTCTGGATTTAATAGCCCCAGATCTTGTTACTTCAGAAAACCAAGTATGTTTGGTGAGGCTTATGGCAAATTTCGCTTGAGCTTTCCTTAAATAGAGAGATATGTCGATAAAAGCGATTCTATGTAATTCTCGGACAGGTTGTTTTAATTCCCAGAGGCGCAGTTGTGTGTTCGGCATGGGCTTTAGCAGAATATACAAAAGCCTCCGAAAGACAATTGATGTTAAGTGGACAATTGCTTTGAGCAATGAAGTTTTAAGTGGTGAAAAAGTCAACATTACATTTATTACCAAACAAAATACATCAATAATTTTTCTGTTTGTAAATGTCTATGACATATATGGCTTATTGAAAAGCTATTGAGTTGAAGTCACTAACAATACGTACTTGAAAGTTTAAGCCGAAGACTGGATTATACTACATGATATTCCATGGTGTAGTTTTACATGCAGAAACATAAGCATGACAGGTGTAGCGTCTTTCCTCAATGACACAACTGTTGAGAAGTGGCCCGTTTAATGAGTAGAACAAATGAATGTGTCCTTAAATGAAGATAGAAGAGATACAGGTTTTCCAGTGACGAGCAGGGACCAGCTTTCTTAAAATTCCAGGGGAGCTTTGAATCCTAGTTTATATAAATGATCCTTTCTTTACTTTTATAAAGCTTAATAATGAAGTTTATTTCTTATAATAAAACGATGAATTCTCTAAATCTATTTGCCGCTCTTGATCATTTATGCGAAGGACCCATAAAGTAAAGTCCGTACTAATTGTACGGACATTGAAAGCCGAGACGAGAACACACAAGCACACAGTCCCCCCCACCACCACCACCACACACAGGTACACACAGACATATAATACTGTGTAGTTCCTTATTATCTTAACACTGATTCTCGTTCGCAGAGATAACAGTGTTAAATACAAAGATACACAAAACATTAGCAATAAAGAAAAAGATAAAAATAAAAGGAAAATCACACGGAAACAAAACAATAAAAAATGCACACCAATAAAAAAATAACAAAATGCATTAAGTGATGCTGTATAATTTTAACCTGATGACCCGCGGCACAGATTTTGAGTTATCAATATAACAGATCTTGGTGACCCTGTGAACTACAAAGGGACAATAAACGTCGATTTCCCTAAACGATGGAATCACATGATAACAGGATACACACACACACACACACACACACACACACACACACACACACACACTACACTACACACGTGTGTAGTATGTACATGCGTGTGAATTCGTATTTCTGTGTGTGCGTGCGCGCTAACACACACATTATATATCAAGTAACGGATTTATAAACCGAGGCAGACATCTTGTGAGCACTCAGTGGCAAACCTGATTAACTTCGTAAAATAATCGAAGACGGTTAAATCCAAACAAAATATACATCGACGGTAACACACACACACATTCGCACACATTCACACACATATACACATATGCGCACTCGAGCGTGTCTGTTGATAGGTAGAAAAAGAGAGCTCAATAATATGGATAGATGTACATTGCATATTTTTGTATTGGTTTCTTATGAATTCAAGGTTTCAGGAAAGGATAACATATGTACCAATCGAATGCTTGTATCGATGTAGTCCACTAATCACACCTCTAATCAGTACGCCTCTTAAGATGATTATCGTCGTAGCAAATCTATTCACAAATGTTTGGTCAGCCCTAAGACCATAGTAGAAAACACTTGCCCAAGGTGCCGCGCAGTAGGACTCAACCTGGAACCATGTGCTTGCGAAGAATACTTCTTATAAGAAACATTTCGTGAGACAGGTCTCGTATTTTGGAAAAAAGTTATTATTATTTTTTTTTTTATAATCAAAAATTATTGATTACGTTTCAATAAGCTTTAAAAACAAAAATCAGATTAATATCTAACCGATAACAGACTTGTGTATAATTACTCTAATGCAGACTTGAAACAATTCTTTCTATCTTTTTTACTCTTTTACTTGTTTCAGTCATTTAACTGTGGCCATGCTGGAGCACCGCCTTTTAGTCGAAGAAGTCGATCCCTGGACTTATTCTTTGTAAGCCTGGTGCTTATTCTATCGGTCTCTTATGCTGAACCACTAAGTGACGGACATAAACACACCAGCATCGGTTGTCAAGCGATGGTGGGGTGGGGACGAACACAGACACACAAACATATACATATATATATATATAATGTAATATAGGATAAAATCTTTATAAGAATTTATCAAGTAGTCATCGTGAAAAAACCCCATAAGGAAAAAAACCCATCGTTTTTTCCATAAATATATATAATTTATATAAGGGCATTACTATATAGTAATGCCTCACGCTTAGAGGGACTAAATAAGTTAAAACT
>NC_069004.1:34791689-34795456 GCF_001194135.2 Octopus bimaculoides
ATACATAAAACTCATCATCTTGTCGTTCACTTTCTCTCTCTCCCTCCCTTCACTCTCATTCAAGCTTTAGTCTATCTTTCCCTCTCTCTTTTGTCTATATGTTACAGATTTTCTCTCTCTCTCTCACTCTCTTCAGCTCACCCCCATCTCCTGTCTTCCGAAAGGACCCTATTTCCTCCACTTGACATCATGTGACATCTGATTGATGACCGTCTTAGAAATTAAAATTACACAAACACAAACACAAACACACACACACGTACGCACAAATTAAGCAGCGGCGAGGTCACCCCTTACATTTTGCATTTCGATAATTCTCAAGGGTTTTCTTGTCTCCCACCCAACAAAATCTCACGTCCCGTTTTTCCTCCCACGCCCTTCATCCCTAATATCCAACAAATACCCACTACCACCCGCCAACCATTCCCATCCACACATCCGGCTATAAATTAGACAGGGTCGGAAGGTTAATTGGTAGAAGTGTTGTTAGGTCACTGAACGAAAATATAGTCTTTTCTTTTCTTTTCTACTCTAGGCACAAGGCCCGAAATTTTGGGGGAGGGGGCTAGTCGAGTAGATCGACTCCAGTACGCAACTGGTATTAATTTATCGACCCCCCCCCTCAAAAAAAAGGATGAAAGACAAATTCGACCTCGGTGGAATTTGAACTCAGAACGTAAAGACAGACGAAACACCGCTAAGCATTTAATCCGGCGTGATGAACAAAAATATATTGCAATATCTAGTTACGACCATCGATGCTCTGCGTTCGAATCACATTCAGCGAAACTTTGTTTTTGCTTTTTTTTTCAGAATGAATAAGATAAAGTACTACTCACGCATAGGTATTTATTTCCCTCCCTCAAATATGTGGATGTGAAATTTAAGTCAGTATATAGAAATTAATTCTAGAATCTTCAGTGAAATCTACATTAGAAGATCATTGGAGAAATGTTAATATAACCGAGAATAGAAGAACTTTTTGGTAATCAGGCGGGAAATCACTATTGAGCTTTCTGGTGCTGATTCACTACTGTACGTCTCTGATCGTCAGTAAACTATTACTGAGCAGCCTGCTACTGAGCAACGGCTGAGCAACTTTGAGCCTCAGCAAACTATTCATCCGTAGCCCTGCGGTCGAGCAACGATTCTGCGACTCAGAGCGTCAGAAAGCCAGGATGGTCACGGGTGAAACGTATACATTTGCCAATTCAGGTCTGATATTTGGCTTTAAAACAACAGTGGCAAGAACAAAACCCATCCGGTAAAATGTGAAACCGAAAAGATAGAACAGGAGAAAAATAGTCTTACCGTGAACTGTGTTACTAGAAGCTCTGGTGTTAGAAAAAAAAAGTTAGCAGCAGTACTTACCTAGAAAAGAGAGAAAAATAGAAACAAAATTTAGTAACAAATACAATATATGTATATATACATATATATATATGTATATATACATATATATATATATATATATATATATAAATGGTAAGATAGGCTGTAATGCAATATCGTTTACTTTAATATATGCAAAACACACAACTGTAGAGGGATAGGGTTTAAATTGCTGAGCCAAGCAGAGGAATGACTCAAGGAGGTGCAGTTTCGTATGAAAGCATTATTCAAACTTCCTAGGCACGACCTTTGAGTCACAAGTCGCCTCTGCTTCAGATATTCCTCAAACCACATCCTATACGTTTAAGTGAGAGAATTTTAGTAAAGATAGTTCCGGATAAAATGCTGACCAGAGGGTTGGCTACATAACAATGAGAGCACCACCGTTATCTTCACCACCAGTAGTAGCATCGTCACCACCACCTTCAGCACAAACTTTGCCACCAACAATGCCACCATCATCAACATCGATACAACCAACACCATCCTCGCCAACATCATCATCATCATAACCAACATAACGAAGTTAACGACCACCAAAACCGACAGCACAGCTTTCACCAACATCAGCATTACCGACGTCACCACTAACACCACCACCACCACCAACAACACGATAGCAACACCAGCATGACTACCAGCGTGGAGGCACGTGGCTTAGTGGTTAGAGTGTTGGACTCATGACTGTAAGATTGTGATTTCGATTCCTGGACCGGGCGATGCGTTGTTTCTGCGGTAAAACACTTCACATCGCTCCAGTCCACTCGGCTGGCAAAGAAAGAAGTATTCCTGCTTTGGACCAGCGTAGGATATACATGCCACAGGTTCCGGGAAACCGGTCTTATGTGCCTATGGCTCGGGAATGACCTTTGATGGTCACCACAACCAGTAGGAACACCAACACTGCTACAACCACCACTAACTTTGCCATATCCTGTACCAACATTGTCACTACTATCAACAGCACCACAACCATCATCATCAATATCACCACTAGCAACACCAGTATTAACACCTACATCGCCCTCAATGCACCGATCACAACTGCGCCCAACCCTCCATACCAGTGTTATCATCATCATCACCTCTACCATTCCCACTTGTACATATGTTGTAGATATATCAAGCTCGGTTTAGGAAGGTCTTTCCTGCTTTCAATGGTAATGCTCTTTAGATCATCAGTGATTCGCTGGGGAAATTATTAGTATGAATCGCCAGGGTAGGCCATACTTCCAGCTACATGAGCATACCCATCCCGAATAATTGCACATCAATGTCTCTAGGAGTGGTGAGTGAGAAGGGAAGTGAAGGAGGAATGTGGTCGAATGCTTGCCAGAGCCAGAATTCCGCTAGAGGCATCTCAACACCAGATGGCGATATTAAAGTGGATCAGTGAGTTAGGGAGCAGCTCCCGAAGGAACTACCTATCCGACAGCCTCAAGAAAGAACTGTTTAAATATTTTGGTTGGTCCTGGATTCCCTGCGAAAAAGGGAAAACAAAAACGGTTGGAATGCCGTTGGTCATAGATCTGTCTGATTTATCTACACTGTTGATCATATGTTTCAACACCTCAACAGCGAGTGACAACTACGGCTACAGTGTCCAGGTTATACAGCCTCGACTGTAGCTGACCGCTAGATGTGGTCAGCATTCGTGAGAGACTTGATGAAGTCGTTTGCCCGAGCGGCACAAACCCACCCCCAGGTGAATACCACTACAAATTCAAGTAGGCACAAGTATTGTTTAACACCAGGCAGTCCTGGAGTTAAAACGCAACAACTACAATACAAACACGAAAAAATTAATCGTGGGAGGCGTCAACCAAGGAGACATGTTATGACTCCTATCTAAAATAAACTGTGATAACGAAGCGTCATACGACATCTGATGGTGTTAAATTGGGCGCCGTATTTGACCTACCATTATTAAAGTCGAAACGAGTCGACTTTACTTGTTTTCTCGTTTACATTATATTAATTAAATATACCGTATTCTTTTGCCTTCTGTGGCGCCCTTTCGTGATGTCGTGTTTGTATTGTAATATTGTACGAAGTCATGTTTGTCCTTCTTTCATTTGTTTTTTTTGGCTTTCAAAATGATTCATTACACAATTACACAATTACATAATCATATAATTACATATTTCGCTAATTAATTAGTGCCATGGTTAGCTACAGGTTAACAAGACGGAAAAACAAAAACGACAGCGAGCTTCCATTTCCAATTATGTATTGGAAATGTTGGTTTTCTGCTAGAAAACTAAATTACATTCACTGATGTGCAATACAAGCAGATATAATATAGAGGCAGACATTTTATGTAGAAGCGATATATACTAACGTATATATATATATATATATATATATATATATAT
>NC_069004.1:34795758-34796254 GCF_001194135.2 Octopus bimaculoides
AGAGAGAGAGAGAGAGAGACGGAGAGATGAAGACAGACAGACATGCAAGTAGAGGGATGGACTGGCAGATAGACAGATAGATTCTAATGCAAACAGTACATTCATACAAACTAATGTGCATGTGTGTGTAGACATGTATGTATGAATATACACATGTATAAAGTCAATCAGTCACAGATGTACGCCCGCACAGACAGACTGATCGACAGGCAGAACAGATAGACAAACAAAGAGATAGTGAGACCGATAGGTTCCGATAGATGTGAACATGTTAAATAATTGTTGGAATCCATTTGCATAGAATGTAAGTATGAAAATATGAAATTGTGCATATGTGTGTTCGTAAATATATAACTGAGTAGAGAGCCACGAGTTTGTGTATAAGGGATTTCAATACGTACGAAGGTGTGTAAACGTTACTGGTGTCTTACGATTCACAATGGCGGTTGATGAACGCATCACTATCTATTTCTCCCGACATACATACATACATACA
>NC_069004.1:34796264-34797886 GCF_001194135.2 Octopus bimaculoides
TGTATGTATGTATATATGACACAGTCACCAATACAGTAGCATTATCACTGGCCATATTCCAGCAGTTTAACAATAGATAGAATTTCAATGGCAGCTAAATTATACAACCAAACTAGAGTGAATAGACAAAGTAGAGGTGGATAGCCATTTGCAGAAAAATTGCGATAAATTTACGGTTTTAGGAATTGGATTACGGCCATGCTGTGGCAGTACCTGCAGGGTGTTTCTCAAGATTTTATTGATTCCTGTACGTATTTCAGTCTGCTACGGTTTATTTTATAGGTATATGTTCGTCGAACCGTTTCGCTAGGAGACAGAAAAAAGCCATAAAATGAAGATGGTCTCTCTTAAATGTGTAAATATTAACACAGCATTAGACATTTTCGCACATGCGCGTGTGTGTGTGGTTCCATCATGACTACCTGTCTGATAAGGGTACACTAGGCACATGCATCACAATCATATGTGCGCGACATAGTGGTCTCATATCAAGATAAACAGCGCATGACCTTGCAGGTGGGGGCCCAGTTAGAATTTTCTTCAGGTCGAGTAGCCCATCCCGCTCAAAAGGTCCTTGAATAAAGGTTGTTTGAGGATGTCGAACGAAATACCCATGTTTCCAAAGGTGAATTATTCAAACCCCAAAGAGTTCTTCTCAACACATGGCTATGATGCTCACCCACTACTTCTGCTCATGATTAGAGATGCACATATCATCAGCCACTAAGGGACATGCTCAACTGGTTAAGGTCAAGCAACTGACAAGCAAATCTGTAGTATTGAGCAGAATATTTACTGTAGCCCATCTTTTATACCAAGACAAAACAATATACATGACATCACCTCCAATCAATTAAGATCAGAAGCCATGAGAACCAGTCTGGTATTGCATCAGGGCGTAATTTTATTATTATTATTATTATTATTATTATTATTCGACGCATACCCTATTTCAGATTATAGTATATATGAAAAATATGACTGACTGGTCATGGCTGGAATGTCTCACCTCTCTTAAGACTGCTGCTCTACATCAGGGGACAAGATCTCGGTTAAATTGTAAATATAACAACAGCATATCTTATATTTTCAGTCCCTGACTAAATAAAATATTTTCTGCCTTCTCTCACTGCTCTCGAAATTTTCGCGCGCAAAGTTTATGTTTACCGGAAACAGACATAGTTAACTTCCGGTGGGCTTCGAAGACTTAAAAATAGAGGTGTTATATACGAAATTAGAAAAAAAAAAACAAAAAAAAAACACTGAAATGCAAAATGTATCTAGGTCTTGTGCACTTCTCACTCCTCAAGCCTTAATTTCTGGACAGAAAGTCAGACAGCACGTGACCGGTCAGTTGGTCATCCGGTCATAATGACGTTAATTCGTTGCTAGTGCTGTTCAATTGATTTTTTAATTAGGGGACATCGCTGTCCCTAATCATCGGACAATTGTACGGTCAGCAATATGTAATCATTTCATACAAGGGGGTGAGGGCAGTTAATGTAACAGTCAGCTCCAGCTGATGTTTGTCCAGAGTGAAGGGTGGTGGTGGTGGTGGTGGTGGTGGTGGGGGTGATAATGGGGATGATGTTGGAGGTGGTGATGGTTATGATGATGGTGGT
>NC_069004.1:34797896-34798555 GCF_001194135.2 Octopus bimaculoides
TGGTGGTGGGGGTGATAATGGGGATGATGTTGGAGGTGGTGATGGTTATGATGATGGTGGTGCTGCTGTTGATAATGGTGCTAATGGGGGAGGGGAGTTGATGGAGGGTTTAAAGATGGCAATGTCGAGGAAGAGGAGATAACCGTTAATGATGAATGGGGAAAGCGCGTGGCTTAGTGGTTAGGTTATTCAGCTCACGACCGTAACGATGTGAGTTCGATTCATGGGGGTGCATTGTGCCCTCGAACAAGACACTATTTTCATGTTGTTCCAGGGTCCACTCAGCTGGCAAAAATAAGTTACAATAGTATTTCAAAGGGGCCAGCCTTGTCACATTGTGTCTCACTGAATCTCCCTGATAACTACATTGAGGGTAGATGTGTCTGGAGTACTCAGCCACTTGTATGCCAATGTCACGCAGAAGCTGTTTCGTTGATTGGATCAACGGGAATATTCTTTGTCGTAATCGTCGGAGTGCTGGGGTTGGGGGTAGAATGTTGGTCGGGGGTTGGGAATGGGGTAGAATGTTGTGGTGGAGGTGGGGATGGAGTTAGAGGTCACAATTTTTGACGAGGCCATGTTGGAGGTTATTGCGACGGAGGGGTTGGTGGTGACACTGTTTTATAACGGTGATGAAGTTGGTGATAGTCATGATGATG
>NC_069004.1:34800503-34800936 GCF_001194135.2 Octopus bimaculoides
CAGTAGTAATAATGATAATCCTTTCCGCTATGGGCACAAGGCCTGAAATTTTGGGGGAGGAGGTAAGTCGATCTAACTTGACCCTAGTACTCAGCAGAAGTAGACGTAGTAGTAGTAGTAGTAGTAGCTGTAGTAGCGGTCAAAGTAGTAGCAGTAGTAGTAGCAATAGTAGTAGTGGTGGTGGTAGTAGTAGTAGTAGTAGTAGCAGTAATAATAGTAGTGGTGGTAGTAACAGTAGTGGTAGTAGTAGTAGTAGTAGTAGTAGCAGTAATAGTAGTAGTGGTGGTAGTAACAGTAGTGGTAGTAGTAGTAGTAGCTGTAGTAGCGGTCAAAGTAGTAGTAGTAGTTGTAGTAGTAATAGTAGTAGTGGTGGTGGTAGTAGTAGTAGTAGTAGTGGTGGTGGTGGTAGTAACAGTAGTAGTAGTGGTGGTAG
>NC_069004.1:34800946-34801215 GCF_001194135.2 Octopus bimaculoides
GGTGGTGGTAGTAGTAGTAGTAGTAGTGGTGGTGGTGGTAGTAACAGTAGTAGTAGTGGTGGTAGTAGTAGTAGTGGTGGTAGCAGCAGCTGTAGTAGCGGTCAAAGTAGTAGTAGTAGTAGTAGTAGTAGTTGTAGTAGTAATAGTAGTAGTGGTGGTAGTAGTAGTAGTAGTGATGGTGGTAGTAGCATTAGTAGTAGTAGTAGTAGCAGCAGCAGCTGTAGTAGCGATGAAAGTAGTAGTGGTAGTGTTTGCGTGATGATTTTGGG
>NC_069004.1:34801225-34801579 GCF_001194135.2 Octopus bimaculoides
GTTGTTGTTGTTGTTGTTATGGTATCGATACCAATAGAATCGGCGTTGGTGGTACTGGAGTCAGTACCGGTAGTGGTGGCGATGAAGTTCTTGCCGCGGTGGTAGTGGAGCATTGATTTCATGCTGGGAGTCCGTGTAGTAGCAGCAGCAGCAGCAGCAGCAGCTGTAGTAATAATGATAATCCTTTCCGCTATGGGCACAAGGCCTGAAATTTTGGGGGAGGAGGTAAGTCGATCTAACTTGACCCTAGTACTCAGCAGAAGTAGACGTAGTAGTAGTAGTAGTAGCTGTAGTAGCGGTCAAAGTAGTAGCAGTAATAGTAGTAATAGTAGTAATAATAGTAGTAGTAGTAGT
>NC_069004.1:34801813-34803292 GCF_001194135.2 Octopus bimaculoides
CTAACTTGACCCTAGTACTCAGCAGAAGTAGACGTAGTAGTAGTAGTAGTAGCTGTAGTAGCGGTCAAAGTAGTAGCAGTAATAGTAGTAATAGTAGTAATAATAGTAGTAGTAGTAGTAGTAGTATTAGTAGTAGTGGTGGTAGTAACAGTAGTGGTAGTAGTAGTAGTAGTAGTAGTAGTAGCAGTAGCTGTAGTAGCGATCAAAGTAGTAGTAGAAGTAGTTGTAGTAATAATAGTAGTAGTGGTGGTGGTAGTAGTAGTAGTAGTGATGGTGGTGGTAGTAGTAGTAGTAGTGATGGTGGTAGTAGCATTAGTAGTAGTAATAGCAGCAGCTGTAGTAGCGATGAAAGTAGTAGTAGTAGTGTTTGCGTGATGATTTTGGGTATGTTAATAGTTGTGGTTATGTTGGTGTTGAAGTAGTAGTAGATGTAATATAGCGTTTGGTGGTGGTAGTGGTGGCGGTGGTAGTATTGGCGGTTGTGTTGCTTGTGAGAACGTTGGTACTGTAATAATTGTTGATAGAGTACTGGTGATAGTTTTGGCGGTAGCATTGTAGTGGTTGCTATCGGTGGTGGTGTTCGAATCAAAAGTAGCGACAATGGTGACATAAATAGTCGTGATGATTGTGGTATTGGTGACAGTAGTAGTGGTGGTAGTTGTGGTAATTAGTTAGAATCATAATAGTGGCGTGTGTTAGGAGTGGTGATGCCGATGGTAGGAAGAAATGTGATACGGGGGGGGGGGAATCGTGATATCAGAGGTAGTATTGGTGGTAGTGTGTGTGTGGTTGTATAGTTGTGTTGGTGTTCTCGATGGCTGTGTTGGCACATCGCGTTTGCGGTGTCGTTGCAGAAGGGACGATGTGATGGTGATCGCAGTAGTGGTGTTGGTGGTTGTAGTGGTCGTGGTAGTAGTAGTGTTGATTGTGGCACTCGTGGTAGTAGTGTTGGTGGTGAGGTGTAGCAATTCTGTTGAAAGGATGGGATTAACAAGATAGATTTCCGAATTAACAATGTAATTATATCAACATCTGTCCAGTAGAGTGGCCGGCTGCATATTTGCGCGTTGTCCGGTAGTGGTCTCTGAGTGGTCATCGAAAGGAGGAGAGGCAACCGGCCAGCTACTAGAAACGGACATATGCTAATGATGTGCATGTGGGTGGCAGAGGTATATATCATAGTTATGAGCGACTAATAGTTTCATACACTGGAGATATTTTCTAGGCGTATTCTTAAAACCTGTCTAGGAAATGCATCCAATGCATGAAACTAATAGCAGATAATTATATATTGTGCACATTTAACAATATTTATCTCCCACCGCATGGAGCACTTCTTTCGTTAATCTTACCTTTAAGAAAAAAGTGGTATCTATCTATCTATCAACCAGGGTTAAAGTCTGCATTACTATTAGTTTCCGGCTTCTGAAGATATAAGTCGGACATGTGTATGTATATATATATATATATATATATATA
>NC_069004.1:34806738-34808776 GCF_001194135.2 Octopus bimaculoides
TTTATAGTTCAGTAAATCGGTTGTTTGAAATTTGGCAGCGAAACGAAATGGACGTGTAGTGTTTGGCAACCTACCAGCGGAGATATATAAATATATATATATATATACAAATATATATGTATATATGTACATATACATACACGTGTACGAATATGTATATAGATATGGTGCGTGTGTGTGTGTGTGTGTGCATATAATGTATATATATATGCGTGTATATGTGTATTTAGATATAGACATTTATGCATAGAATTATGCACGCATCCATATATATATATATATATATATATATACACACACATATGCATAGAATTATGCACGTATACACACACATATATATATATATATATATATATACATGCACGCATATATATATATATATATATGCATACATATATGTATACATTTAAATATACATACATATATGTATACATTTAAATATGTGTGTGTATATGTATCTATATATACACACATATATACATATACACATATATATGCATATATATGTATATATCCATACACACACACACACAGACACACACACACACGCACACACATATATATATATATATAACGAAAGAAGTCGAGGTGGAAACAATTATAGATATGTAAATAGACAGGGAATCAGACAAAGATTTTCTCCAAGACACCAACCAGGGAGACTACGAAATCGATTGGCTGCTCATAGATTATTAATTTCACTCATGTCCGTTTCGTATATTTTTGTTGTTGTCTTTTTGTTCTTTTTGTGCGTGTGTCATTGTATTGGTTCTCCCTTACAAACAATAATTCTAGTTACCGAAACAAATTGGGTGAAGCTTTAACCACCACCGTCTACGTGGTCTTCTGCTTGTTGTTGTTGTTGTTCTTCTTCTTCTTTTTGGTTTTGTCTATAGTATTTCATTCACAATTATTACAACACACTCAGTAAATCTTTACAAAACATATTGATCAGCGACACAAGGGGCAGAATATAAAGTGTTTATGGCGGTAACATTTGGACAGTTTCGTGGTGTGTGTGTATGAAGGGATTTGTGTATGTGTGAACGTACGTATTTTATTTTCATTTTATGTATTTATAGTTTCTTTTCTTTTTGCTTTGCTAAAAGTTGGTGAAAAATACGAACAAGAAAAAAAATTCATTTAGACACCTACGTATCTATGTGTGTGTGTGCACAAACTCTTCGAAACGCCGGTGTTAAAACGTGGGTAGCTGATGAAGTAGAATGTTCTCTATGTGGCTTGTGTGTTTTCTCGTCTACGTTTTGTTTGCAATGTCCTGTACCCAGATATGCACCTATACATACAGGTGGATGTCGGTATGCACATACCTGTACGTATATATGCATATACTCATTTACTATATGTTTTTACACACACACACACACACACACACACAGGCGTTCGCGTATTTGTGTATAACATGATAAACCGTTAAAAATGATACAGAAAAAAGAAGAATGAACGAACAAATTAGGGTAAATAGTCTCACTTGCTTCAGTCACTAGACCGAGGCCATACTGGGGCACTGCCCTCCTGAATTTTAGCTGAATAGGTGGACACCATTACTTATTTTATTCAAAAAGCCTAGTACTTATTCTTTTCCTTTTTCAGATATATATACACATGTATATATATATATATGTGTGTGTGTATGTGTTTGTGTTTGTGAGTGTGTGTGGGGGTGTGTGTGTGAGGGGTTTCTTTCAGTTTTCATCTTCCAAATTCACTCAGAAGTGTTTGGCTGGTCCGTGGCTATATTAGAAGACACTTGCCCCCGAGGTGCTATGCAATGAGACTGAGCCCGGAACCTTGTGGTTCGGGAGCAAGACTCTTACCACACAACCGCAGAGGCGTGGATTCACAAGAGTGGCCAGCTGTTACATTTCGGGCTACAATTCTTCAGATACGCGAGATATTGGCTGGTGGGTTCGGCCTTGATGTATTTGGGTGGTGTAGGGGTGCCGACGGGATTGGTTTTCTTTGAATAATAATTCTTTGGCATTTGGTTTTTGTAGCTGTAGGCAACTGGATGCTT
>NC_069004.1:34812940-34815020 GCF_001194135.2 Octopus bimaculoides
CACACACACACATACACCCGATGACGGAGTGAGATTTAATTCTTCAAAGTTCTCCCAGAATAGTTGAAGCTGTTCTTTAAACCGAAAGAAGCAGAGCACGCTCTGCTGTGTATACAATCACACACGACGGTCCTTAGAACCTTCTCCATTGTTTGCCCTTCACAAACACACAACTGATTGGTTCTACAGAACACATAAGAAGAATCACGCGCCTCTTTTACATTTTTTCTTCTTGTTTTAGTTCCTCTTTGCTTTGTTTTTCGTTCTTGTTTTTCGCTCTCGTTTCTTTGTCTGAGACCGGCAAACCTCCTTAGGTCACTTGCTTTACGTTAAACTTTTGGTAAGATAATCATGTGCACTTAAAATTATTCTAGGAACCAATCTGAACCGATAATTGGTGTATAATAGCTTTAACTTAAATATCAGATGGGCTAAATTCCTACACTTTATTTCATATACATCCGTTGTGCAAGTTTTCTTCAATAAAAGTGCATGGAAGGGTGTTGTCGGCCATTTTGTGAAGGGCGGGCAAACACGGCACCACTGAGCCCTATTATTGTTACTGTACCAGTAAAACTAGTTTTTTTTAAATGTTTTCCTTGTTGTTCTCAAACCCCAGATTTGCAGGTAAGGCCGATATTAACATGGGGCTTATTCCCGTCACTTCTCATGAAAACAGGTAACCTCGTGCGTAACTCACATAACGAATGTACATTACACACACACACACACACACACACACATATATATATAAACAAATACATGTGTGTGTGTGTGTGTGTGTGTGTGTGTGTGTGTGTACAGAGGCAGATAGACATATAAACTACATGCGGTAAAATATTTAGTTGTACACCTGGGCAATGACTGCATCGTTTTCGCAATAATCATAATATCTCACCTTACAGGAAGGTGATGGCATTTTTAGGAAGCTGTTAATTATGTGTTATGTCTGCTAAAGAAAGGCTGAACATAAATATAAAATATGTGTAAATATACATACATATATACGTACATATATATATATATATATATAAAACATCAGCAGAGCCCTCACTCCCAAGTGCAAATGGCACGGAAGTATGTACGAAAATTTCGCTAATTTTTGTGGCATCTATTCTTGAGTGATGTCGTACATATGCACATGGTATTAAATTACACCATATATACACAAATAAGCGTGTATGCGTATAATAAGTATATATATTTGTGAATATTTGTATATGTATGTGTGTAGTTATGGGTCTACGTTTACACACATACAAGAATATATGAAGTACACACACATTTACGCACACAGAACTACACACACATTCAGGCACACACAACACTCACGCATACACACACACTCACAAACACATTCACTCAGACACACAAGAATTGTTTATATTTAAAATATTTTTTTTTCTTTTTAATCGGGTTAATTCCGCTTTTGGAACGACCAACATGAAATTGGTGGCACTGTATACAACAGACTAGGAAGAAATAAGAACGATTGACATCTGAAGCTCTACTCCCAAGAGTAGAAAGCGTGGAAGATATTCAGTGATATACAAATGGAAGAGCTCAGAAGGTCTTACTCCCAACTTTGGAATTGAAAGCTTTGCCAACCACCGAACTGAGCTGCAATGAATAATACCAAAGACCCCGTCTTTTTCATCTCGAATAAGGGCCAGTACTGTCGCAGTTAGGTTTCAAGGGTCAACTACCATTTAACATTCTGACAAACAACATCAGCGATTTGTGAGGTGTAGATGTAGTGGTCTTTAGAGAGCGCCTGGACAAATTTCTGTTATATCGGTTGAACCCATATCGCGGTAGGAAGCCCAAAGAAGAGCAGCTCCGTCCAACTCGCTACTTCACCAAGTCTGTATTCTTCCTCACCACTACTTGACAACTAGACCGGTGTGTTTACGTTCCCGTAACCTAGCGGTTCGGTAAAGTGAAGCAGCGATCGAATACGCTCTAGTCTTTATTTTTTAAAAAAATTTCAAGTTTTGTGGTCGATTCCATCAACTAAAAATTCCTCAAGGTGGTACCCCACCATGGCCGCGGTCGAATGACATGTAGAAGATATATATAT
>NC_069004.1:34816510-34817242 GCF_001194135.2 Octopus bimaculoides
CAGCTTAATATCATTCAAAGGTTTTAACTAAATCCATGTCCGTGTGTGTGTTTGTGTGTGTGCGTGCGCGCATAATTGTTTAAAGCTTGACTGATGAATAGAAACCCAAGAATGTTCCGTCCTGGTTTTCCAGTCCTTCTTTGTATCGTCCACCTGTCCGTATGTTTTCATTGTCGTCCGTTACGTTGTTGTTCCTTTTTTTTTATTTATATATATATATGTAATGTGCACGTATATATATTTCAATTTTATATAGGCGCAGGAGTGGCTGTGTGGTAAGTAGCTAGCTTACCAACCACATGTTTCCGAACATTAATGAACAAGAGAAGTATACACGTCACTGAGATAGTTCATAAATACTTGAAATCGGCCGATCGAACGGGATGAAGTAGGGCGGCACTAAAAGTATCCACAAACCTTGCCACCCTGTTTCGTCAGTCAGCCACATTGATTAATGTTTTAATCAAATTAATTGAGGGACGAAACAAGCGTAGCAGCAGCATTTCTATGAATTTCACGTTGCGTCTAATTTCGTTTTGGCAAAGCGGATAATATATACATACATATACACTAACGCATATAGATATGTATCTACACACACACACACTAACGCATATAGATATGTATCTACACACACACACACTAACGCATATAGATATGTATCTACACACACACACACACACATATAGATATGTATCTACACACACACACACACACATATAGATATGTATC
>NC_069004.1:34817746-34819077 GCF_001194135.2 Octopus bimaculoides
ATATATATATATATATATATATATATATATATATATATATAGATAGAGAGAGAGAGAGAGAGAGAGAGAGGGAGAGAGAGATACAGACAGGTAGATACGTAGACAGAAAGACAGATAGATAGATAGATGCATGTCACTACATGTTTATAATTGCATGTATTATAATGCATGAGTGTATAACTAGTTGCATCCATGTGCATGTAGTAGTGCATATATCTTCCAAGCACACTGTTTATATTTATTTTTTTATTTATCTTTCTTCATCCATTTTGTTTGGCGGCGGTGGTGGTGGTGGTGGTGGCGTTGCAGTCACCGCTACTGCTGCTGCTTTTTCTTGCCTGTTGATACTGTTGTTGCTGAAGTGATTATGGTTGTTGTTGTTGCTGTTGTTTGTGGTTCAATTGCAAATCTTATTATTATTATTGTTGTTGTTGTAGTTATATTCGTTGCTGTTGTCGATGCTGCTGCTGAGAACGTGGTTTTTGTTGTTGATTTCGCTTTCATTATTGTTACACTTATGATTCCTGTACGAATTTTGTTGATGTTGTTTTTATTGTTATTATTACTCTTGCGTTGTTGTTGTTGTTGTTGTATTTATTGTGATCCCCGTTGTTGTTGTTTTTGTTGTTATTTACAATGATTTCTTCCGATATTAACTATAATCCGTAATCTTTATCGATAAGTTGTTAGTTCCGCTTGTAGAACACAACTTATCGATTAGCTGACCAATTCTACCAAGAATCTGATTGATCTTCTTTTGGTTATGGCTTTTTACGGTCTTTTATTCATTTCTTGCTTATTTTTTTTTTACTTTTTGTTGGCCTTGTTATTTTTTTTTATTTATTCTTTTCTGAATCTTTTTTTCCTTTTCTTCTTCTTTTTCAAGGGAGTAAATGTATGAATGTTCCTTGAAACGAAATAAACAATTAAACATCCACAGTCACAACAGCAACAACAACATTAATAAAACTAATAGAAAATAATTGTTAATGCTAACAATAATAATAACAATAATAACATCAGTGTGATTATTATTATTATTATTATTATTATTAGCAATGTTATGATGACTAAAATAAAAACGGAATCACGAAGCTATGCCCACCGCAAAACCTATAATAAAATATATGTAAATACATGTACACTCACACACACATGTATATATATTTACACACACAACACACACACACATACATATATATTTACACACACACACACACACACACACACACATATATTTACACACACACACACACACACATACATATATATTTACACACACACACACACACACATACATATATATATTTACACACACACACACACACACA
>NC_069004.1:34819114-34819951 GCF_001194135.2 Octopus bimaculoides
TACACACACACACACACACACACATATATATATATATATATATATACATACGCACACAGACACATATCGAAATATGACCACGTTTATACATGTACGTAGGTATGTGTGCGGGAGTGAGCGTGCATGCGCGAGCATCTACTTCCAGGAACAAACCACTAACAGCAAATTGCTTCTAATAACACGTATTGGCCCTGAAGATTATAATGAAACGATGCGGAAACAGCTATTCACTTGCCATTTGTATTTACATATATACATAGCCAGACGCAAAGAGCAGTACATATATGTGTGTGTGTGTGTGTGTGTGTGTGTGTGTGTATAATTACATATTTATACTAACGCGTATTTATTGAAAGTTATATATACATAGAAACGCACACAGTTATAGATCATAGATGCATATATATATATTTGTGTGTGTGTGTGTGTGTAATTACGGGCGTGGCTATGTGGTAAGAAATTTACTCGCTTTCCAACCACATGGATGCGGGTTCACTCTTCTATATACACCTGTGTGTGTGTACTCCCAGTACCACTTTACAACCGGTGTCAGTTTGTTTATACCCCCCCCCCCAGCGGTTCGGCTTAAAACGACCGATGGAATAAGTGCCAAACTAAACCCTTCACGGCGGTATCCCAGCATGGCCGAAGTCTAATGACTGAAATAAGCAAAAGATAACAGATGTCATTCGCGAAATATGAAGAAATGTATGCATATATGTATGCATATATGTATGCATATTTGTATGCATATATGTATGCATATATGTATGCATATATGTACAGAAATATGCATACGCTGATGATTATATATATATATATATATATATATATATA
>NC_069004.1:34820132-34822240 GCF_001194135.2 Octopus bimaculoides
AATATATTTATCTTCTTCAATATATATTTCAGTATAAAGAATTCATTAAGAGACTTAATAAATCAAAATTATTTTACACATCTTCAGGAAAAATAAATATAACACCAGAAAACTACATTCGGTTTAAAAATACAGACCGTTCATGGCGAAAAAATTGGGCAAGTGTCTTCTACTGTAGCCTTGAGTTGACCAAATCCTTCTGAGTGGATTTGGCAGGCAGAAAAAAAGCCCATCGTGTATGTGCGTGTGTAAGTGTGTGTGTGTGTGTGTGTGTGTGTGTGTGTGTGTGTGTGTGTGTCTCACCACTGCTTGACAACAGCTGTTGGTGTGCTTACGCCCCTGTAACTTAGCGATTTGGAAAAAGGGACCAAAGGAATAAGTATCAAATTTGAACAAAGTTCTGAGGTAGATTCATTTGAGAAAAAAAAAAAAAATCCTCAACTCAATGCTGCAGCATGGCCGTAGTCTAAAACTACAGCAAACAAAAGAAAAGAGATAAAACGTATACACACACATGTAACAGGGCGTCTATTTCTAGCATAAAATCTGGTATGTAGCAGTAATTGTAGATTTTACGACAAACACATTTATATCGGAAGCAGCCTATTTCAAAATACGTTGCCTTGGTCTTCTTTGTTCTAAGAACACAACAGGAAATCTTTCGTTGGTTTGGTTTCTATTTCTGGCAGATCAAGCTATCCACTCAATATTCCACCCTTTTACACCATCACTAGTCAAGTTTTACGCCATTATAAACTCGACTCACTGGGATAACAGAGAGATGTTGGAGGCCAGAAATAATAGCTTAATCACTCACAAACCGCATTCTAACGTCTTTACTGAGATCAAAGACATTTCGATTATGAGGTCTTAGGAGCAATGTGGGCACAGAAAAGGAAGTGACGCCTGTAAGAGCTTTAATCATAGTTCTGGATCAAAGATGACCCAGGACCTTTAGGCTAACAACGCCTGTATTTGCAGGTAAGTACAACAGTTATTACAATACTTAGGATTGGTTGATGCAAAAGGAAATTGGATATCTAAGGGTAATTTTCATATTGTGTCATTAAGAAGGAAGCGTCAACGCTTGACGAGAATTACAGCAACGTTTACAATATATATTTACTCTCTGTTTCTTCCCCTTGTTCTATCTATTTATTTGTGTGTATATATATATATATATATAAACATTATATATATATATATATGTATGTGCTTGGTGTATATACCTATATACATATATTTATGCAAATATATGTAGAAGTTTATATATCCATATATACATATACATATATATATATATATATATATATATATATATATATATATATATATATATATATATACATTTATATATGTATGTATGTATTTAGATATTTATATATGTGCACATATATGTATGCTTGCTTTTGTATATGAATGGTTGGATAAGATAGATACATATTTATGCTGTTATATACTTGCAACACATACAATATATATGCGCATTGTTATATACATACAAATATATACATTATTATACACACACACACACACACACACACACACAACCGTACAAACTCAATTTTATTCTCATCTTTATGAACTCGCAGACGACTTTGAAATGAGAGGTTAATCGTCTTAGTGTACACGTTGGTTGTTTTCGTGGCCTGACATCTACACAGACACACTAATGCCCATATAATTACGTATATACCAATTATGATATATATACATATATACATACATACAGACACACACACACCCATACAACCATGTGATGTAGTGATGTATGTAACAAGTCCTGCATACAGCCATTCATTTAGCTACGACTCTCTCGTTTATCCATTTGTGATGGAATGTGGCTGGCATTGATTAAGTTAGCCACGAAGAGATTGCTGTAGACTTACACTTTCAAAAACAACCAGCCCCAGTAATTGCCATAGAAACTTTTACAAATTGTCCACTTATCTGTGTAATTGAATTGGTTTGGAAAAATAAATAAGTTCGCGGCGCATGCGCCGACCCGCCTTCTGCTTACTCAGCGTTTAGCGTTCATTCACTGATATACTGTCTTCTGCCCTGCCTCTCTCTCTCTCTCAAATTATACATAAATATATACATATATA
>NC_069004.1:34823520-34827609 GCF_001194135.2 Octopus bimaculoides
ATATATATATATATATATATATATACACACACACTGTTTTAGGATTAAAATGTTAAGAGCTTGATTATGTATGTGTGTGTATATATATATATATACATATTTCAATATGTGACGTCGTTCACGTATATTTGTGACTTCATCGTCCGATATATTTCTATAAATGTATGCATAGGTATATATGCATAGGTATATATGCACAGATATACATAAGTATATATCGAATAATTTCCATATTGTGTAACACAAACATACATATATAGATATAAATAAATTTACATCATCTTTGCATATACAAAAGGAAAGAAAATCTCTTCGACGAGGCCAGAATACATGATCGTGTTCTGGAATTGAACGCATGACCATAACATTAGAAATCTAATGACGTATACAACAGGCCTCACACCATCGCCATCTTTTATTGTCAGGCTGTTTATTTCTTTAAAAAGGAGCCTAATGTGACTATGTTGAATAAGAGAAACCGTAAAAAGGGGCTGGAGAAAATCTGGTACTCTTTGATGAAGAAGGCTGAAAAGGATTTATAGGGGCCATAAACATGTTGAAATGTTAAAAACATACGACTAAAATCGTGTGGATCAAAATATTTCAAACAGATCGGTTGATATTTTCAAGAAGGATGTTTTTCAAGAAGATTTATTTCACCATAACACTTTAAGAAGCAAACAGTTGCAAGAAATTCAATCTCCGCTCGTCTATCGATATCCTTTTAAAATCTTTCTGTCTATATCTGTCTGTCTTTCTCTATCTGTTTATCTATTTCTCTGTCCATCTATGTATATGTAGCTCTCTATTTCTATCCCCCCCTCTTTCTTTCTCTCTCCCAATTTCACACATTTTTATATAGACAAACGTACACATATAACAATATACATACACACAAATAGATTGATTGATGGGTAGATAGCAATCTCACTGTGTGTGTATGTGTGAGAGAGAGTGTGTGTGTGTGTGTACTGTATGCATTTACATATCTGAACACGTAGATAGAATGATAGATGAAAAGATAGCAATCTTGCCATATGTGGAGGGACAGGTAGGTTGGTAAAAAGGTAGATAGATAGACAGACAGATAGATATGCAGACCGACAAACTGATACGTAGATAGATAGATAGACATATAGAAATATAGATAGACAGAGACTGAAAGGCAGATAGACTGAAAGGCAGATAGACTGAAAGGCAGATAGATAGATAGATAGATAGATAGATCAAATCAAGCCTACAGTTTTCGTCTACCAAATTTGCCCGCTATATACTGTAGCACACTGCAAGAAGTGACTTGCAGCCAGATCGAACCTTGGTTCATGCGATAGGCAAGAAGAAAACTCTTAATCATACGATTTTGCCAAAGAGTCTTTCAAACCTTTCTTCGATTTTCTTTTCTTTTTTCTCCTTTTTTTGAATTTCCTTCATCCTCATTTAATATCCGTAAATGTTGCATTTATTTGGTTTATCACATTCGTCTAAGACTCTAGTTGCATGTGAGGGTTTTTATGACACCGTTCTTTCATACCTGGTGTGTGTGTGTGTGTGTGTGTGTGTGTGTGTGTGTGTGTGTGTGTGTGTGTGTGTGTGTGTGTGTGAATAGAGGGAGGTATATATAATTTATATTTTCTTGATTTTTTTATACACTCCCCCCATTTTAAGTCTGTTATTTATATTCGCATACATATACACAAACACGTATATATGCATGTGTATATATGTATATACAAATGTGTATGTGCATATATGTATGTGTGAATAACATATATATATATATATATATATATATTCAGATGTTAAACGCATGCATACACTTCCCTATATACATAAATGCACACAAAAATATATTAATATACACGCATATATATATGCATATGTATGTGTGTGTAGGTAAAATACACACACACGTGTGTGTATATATATATGTGTGTGTGTGTGTGTGTGTGTGTGTGTGTGTGCACATATGTATGTGTGTCAAAGCTTCTCCATTATAAAGAAACCAGTATCTTAGACAATTTTTCAACAATCAATTTGTTCTTGTTCTCGTTATTATTGATGATAACGGTGGTGATGATGATGATGATGTTATTGATGCTGCATCTATAATCATCATCATCATCGCCATTATTATTATTATTATCATTATTGGGACTGCTTGTGGGTATCGCATTGGCTGTTAACATTTCCAATATTGCTACTATTATTACATCTAGTAATATTAATGTTGTTGTTGTTGTTACCGTTGACGTCACACTTGTTGTTGTTGATGTTATTGTGTTATTTTCGTTGTTATCTCCTCCACCACCATTATTATTATTATTATTATTGCTGTAGTTTTTAGTTCTTTTCCAAAAATGTTCTGCTTCTCAATGCTATTGCCATTTGTTGCTGTTGTTGCTGTTGTTGTTGTAGCCGTTGTTGTTAATAGGTGTGGGGGGGGGGGTCGATGACGGCAGTTGTTGTTGCTGTTGTTGTGGTCGACCGCCATTAAGGTTTTAAATAATTTTGCACCTCACGCTTTTCCACCTCCACCATTTTGTTTTTCTAATAAACAAGCTGCAGTTGTTTTTGCTGTTGCTTTTGTTGTTGTTGCTGTTGTCAGTTACAGCGTTTGTTTGTTGTTGTTGTTGCTGTTAATGATGATGCAAAGTATAGAGGTTATCAACAATGAGCATTCTTGCTCTGTTTTTCTCCATTTTGTTACGCATCTTCTTCATGTTGTTCTTGTTGCCGTCACTTCTCTTACTGATGCAGCTGTTATTGCACTTGGTACTTCCACAGGTTTTTGTGGTTGCTCGTGTTATGCATATTACTCTTGTTGCATAGCTTGTGGTTATGTCTGCGGTTGTTATATTTCTTGTTGTTGTTGTTCAACAGCCGTCAGCGGCTTTGCAATGATCCATTTCCTCTTCATGATGTTCATAATAATAATAATAATAATAATAATAATAATACTTACTACTAAAGACACAAGGCCTGAAGTTTAGTGGAAAGGGGGTAAGTCGATTACATCGACCCCAGTGTATCACTGGTACTTCAATCTATCGATCCCCGAAAGAATGACAGGTAAAGTCGACCTCGGTGGAATTTGAACTCAGAACGTGGCGAGGGGCGAAATACCACCGCCAAGCATTTCGTCCAGCGGGATAATGATTCTGCCACCTCGCCACCTTAATAACAACAACAACAACAACAACAATTGGCAACATTGGGAAGCGTTTTACCAATTTTTATCCCATTTCAACCTCTTTTCCCATTCTTTTCCATTCATCTTTTATGCAAACTCAACACAAATTGTAAACCGTTCAAGTGATATCCCCTTCATCTACGCCACTCAGGCAAATAAAATTATTGCTATTATTATTTTGAATTATTATTATTATTATTACTAATATTATTATTATTATTACTATTATTACTATCACTATTATTATTACTATTATCACTATTATTATTATTATTATTATTATTATTATTATTCTGCATATTTCATCTCGAAGCATTCGTTGCTCATAAATTATTATTGTTGTTGTTGTTTCTAATATGGTTGGTAATATTACTGTCAAAATGGCTGTTATTATAGTCACTGTTGTCAATATCACTTATACTTGCTGCTGCTGTTGTTGTTGTTGGCGGTGGTGGTGGTGGTACTGTTTTTAATAATACTCTTACAGTGGTTATCGCTGTTGTTTGCATTACTGTTCCTCATATCACTGTTATAATTTTAAATATAGTCGAGTTGTCGTCATCGCCATTGTTGTTGAAGGTGATGATGACGATGCTGATGATGTTAATATTGTTGTCGTTGTTGTTGTTGTTGCAGATCTCCTGGTTCAAAAGTTTCCTTTGAACTTAACTCTTTTAAACACATATTCTCTCCGCAAATCTTGATAGATATAAAAAAAAAAGGTAAAAAGGAGAGAAAAAACCTCTCTCTTCTATTTCTTTCTTCCGTTCTATCTTTTTCTCATTCATTTTATGCTTTCATAGGTCTCGTGTGTATTATATATAAATACAAAATACATTCATACACACACAAACGTAAATTTGTGTATGTGTGCATATATACATATATTAATGTGTGTA
>NC_069004.1:34829200-34834553 GCF_001194135.2 Octopus bimaculoides
GTGTGTGTGAACATACAGAACATATGTACTTGCGTGTGTGTGTGTATGTGTAATTATATATATATATATATTCCACATCTACTCGTTTTAGATATCTTGGTTTAGGATAAACCCAAGAATCGGGGTTTCTATTCCCATCATCTCTAACACCACTTACACTGGGCCCTATTAAAGGAACATGTCCGCTGTCACTTCTTCACTAAAAATACTATGAAACTGTTCCAATTTCTTCAAGACTATATATGTATATGTCATACGTTTCCACCCCACCCTCGCCCACGCACTCACATTTGTCTTTCATAGAAAATGACAATTCAAAGATTGTAGGAAAGTTTAGAAAACTCTCAGAATGGTAATAACTAGTTTCCAAAACGGTTGGCCGCATATTCTGTGATAAAAACGTCTATACTGTTCTGATAATTGACAGAGAAATGGTAATAAATCAATATTTTTTTCAGTAAGAATTTACAGAACAAATGATGATCGTAGCAGTACTAATATTATAATGTCCCACAGACTGAAAGATGAAAGAGGAAAAACACTTAAAAGAGTAGAAGAACATACATAAATTATACTGGTTAAGTTATTGAATCGAAAATATTATGACGTTGAGTAAATTTGTAATTGGTAGGAAAACAAGAATCTGTAAATTCATCGACTATTTAGTTATAAATATAAACATAGTGTCTAGCGTTTGTCTGTTTGTCGCTTAACTTGTAGCACTGAAATGATTGATTCACAAGCACTTATGTAAAGATATTGACAGTTTACCAATATGTGTGAGCATGGATGGGTGGATGGAGATAGATAGATAGATAGATAGATAGATGCTAACACTGGAACAGGGGAACTGTAGTGACTGATTGATTTTCCAAGAAACAGAAGCCAAATAGCATTCAAGCCATAACGTAGACATTGTGTCTTAAGGCACTGCCATTTGAGGGAATTTTGCGGTCGGAAACTGTGTGGAATCCTGTCATGTATATGTGTCCATGTATCTGTTTGACAACAAACGGGTTGGTTTGTTCTTGTCTCCGTAGCTTAATGATTTGGCAAAAAGTGATCGATAAAATATGAAAGACAAAGACATAAAATAATAACAGGAGTTGATTTCTTTGGGCAAAGCTTTCAAGTGGATGCCCAAGCATGGCCGCAGTCGAATGACTAAAAAAAATGAAGAATACTCGGTAGAGAATCTACAGAGAGATGGCTTTGCAATTCTGAGTTCCAATCCGCCGATATTGACGTCGTAGTCGATAAAATAAAGGCCGTGTTGAATACGGGGATAGATATAATCAACTGAACTCTAGAAGCCAAGTATGGCGACTCGTGCTTATTCGAGCAATCAATAGATATCGATAATAAATCGTCATACGTCTAAGTAAATGTGCAAGGCCCATTGCTAGACATATCGGTAGAGCAATAATTTATGGAGGAAGGGTTTCATTGCGTTTGTTATCGTGTCAAATACGAAAAAATATATATACTTCATAACACTGGTTGATTTAATGATAGAAATAGTAGCTAAGAGGCGGGGCGAAGAGGAAGAAGACGAAAGACGGAGAAGTACATTGAAGGAAACGGAATGTGAGAGACTAGAAACGAAGATGAAGACAGAGATGATGGAAGAATAACGGGAACGGTTCTTAAGTCTTTGAGATGTTTGAGACTTTGGTACTGGAAAGATGGCAAGATAGAAAGACTAACGTAAATGGGTTTTTTTATGTAGTTATGTTGTTTGTCAGATAAGAGGAAAACAAGAAACAAGAGATTCTTTGTATGTGTGTATATGTAGATATATGTGAGTCTGTATGTGTGTACTTTTATTCATGTAATGTCCTCCTGATCCACTGCCCTTGTGGCAAATTACAAACAACAATTATTGTATTATTGTATATACGTAGGCGTATGAGCGTGTGTGTGTATATGTCCGTGTGTGTGTGTGTGAGTATTTATGTGTTTATCTGTGTGAAAATTTTTTATTGTCTTTAAGCGATAGTGTAAGACGGAGATAAGTTTGACAGAATTATTATCATTATTATTATTATTATTTTCATCCTGCCAAACTTATCTCTGTCTTACACTATAGCTTAAAGACAATAAATAAGTTTACATACACACACACGCATACATACATATGCATAATGCATACATACATATATATAATACATACATACACGCATACATACAGGTATATATATATATATATATATAAAACATACATACACACACGTATATATATGTATGTGTGTGTGTGTGTGTGTGTATTTATATATATATATATATATATATATATATATATATATAATGTGTGTGTGTATTTTGATGAGTCTAGGGGAAGGCGTAGTGGGCGAAACGTTTACAGGCTTTGCGAGACTGGCGGGCACGGCGTCGTTAATGTTCCGCAGAATTCGTGCAGGAAAAACACGAGCAAAGAAGAGGTTCCAGAGGGTTGATATTTTAGGAAGGAAGGATTGGTCACAGAAGTTAATGCAGATCTGAATTGAGATTGCATACTAGAAAAGATAGAATGGTACGTGGGTCAGGGATACCTGAGTAGAGGAAATACAAGCAGACAAGCAAGGGCCGAGGAACAAAGGCCGTTGCAGTAGAGTGAGAAAAACAGAGGGAGAGGACACAGAATAATTCTGGGTCAGAAAGTGGAGTTGTCCGTTAGTGACAAAATTGTTAGTTAGCCAGCAGATTCATCCCTGGTTGCAGTCACCGTTCTCTGAGAACCAAGCAAAAGCAGCACTCCATTGTGGACCTCACTTGAAACTAGCAGTATGTCAGCGGCTGCTGGCAGGGGGGGGGGGCGTTTGGCTGAAATATTTTCTGGTTTTAAAAAGAAGGACCAGTCTTAAAGATACAGTCATCGACACAACAATGGAGTGCTTCCGGCAGGAGAGATCCTAGTAGATCATAAGACCCAACAGTATGAGGAGATTAGCTGAATATCCTTTTCTAATCTCGGCACAAGGCCCAGTCGATTAGATCGACTCCGGTATGCAACTGGTACTCAGTTTATCGACCCCGAAAGTATGAAAGGCAAAGTCGAATTCGGTGGAATTTGAACTCAGAACGTAAAGACAAACGAAATACCGGTAAGCATTTCGCCCGGAGCGATCATGTTTCTACCAGCTCGTCGTCTTCAGCTGAATATCAGTTGTGTTAAGCGGAGAAGTGGTGCGGTGATACGAGTAGTGTTTCATGTGTTTTACTGCTAAAACGTGTGTATATATGTGTGTATATATGCATGTATAAGAGTGTATATGTATGTTACTGTATAGGTTTCACATTGGTTGCCCGTGTTCCTGTAAAACATATAAAAGTAAAGCATAACGTGCGGCTTCCCCCTTCCCCAGTATCTTGGAGAGTTAAGTTACTACCTCCGACTACTGTCATACATACACACACACATACACACACACACACACACACACATTCTCACACACCCATACATATATTTATATATATATACATACATATATATATATGTATATATATATATATATATATATATATATATATATACTTTAATATCTGCATGAACACAAACACACACACACATCTGTATATATATATATGTATACACACACACACACACATATATATATATAAATATACAGACGGGCATACCTATACGCACGCACATACACATTAGCATACACAAACACATCTATATACTACACGCACACGTATACACACACACACACACACGCAAAAACACGCATACACACACACACGCTCATGTATATGCAAGGAATAGAAAATAGAAACAAACAAATCCCAAATATCACCAAATATGAAAGCTTAAGCAAATAAATTACTCTGTAATTGTGCGTTTGTCTCTCTCTGTTCATTTACCTTTTGTATTATTTATTTATTTACTTCTTGGCGGTATTTCTTTTATTTCTATAATTATTTATTTCTCTTCTGTAGACTAAGCAGAACTAACAATATCATTTATAAATGATAAAACGAAACAAAAAAACACAGAAAAAAATATCTCAACAGATAAACGGTGTTAGACGACCACCACCACCACTCCCCCAGCCCTCCGGTACTAATACTTGTCACAATACTATTCTGAATAATAATAATAACAACAACAACAACAACAATAATAATAATGATAATAATAATAATAGTAATAATAATAATAATAATAATAATAATAATAATAATAGTAATGATGATGATGATGATGTTCCTGGTGTTGGTATTGATAAAGTTGATAACAATAACGAATTGTGTTCCTGATAAAGAATAAGGAAAGGGGCGGAAGAATTTAGGGATTTAAGGAAAATTCCTCGTTAGACAAGAGTTGCATAGATAAAGGGTGTTAGAGAAGAAGATATATAGTCTAAGAATCAGCCACACATTCATATTCACACACACACATATATTTTATATATACACACGCCAGATGCCATATACATCAATTAGTCTGTTGGGATTATTATGTAAAAGATTTAGATAAAACTGAGTGTTATATCGCACACGCATACACCTACACATCATATATATATATATATATATATATATATATATATATATATATATATATATATATATACAGCATTATATAACATATACACACATCTCTGTATACATGCATGTTTATTCATGGAACGTCAACAGGCGCAGCGAACGAAACAACGAAGAGCAAAGGCTGAACACACACACACATACACACTACTGTTCCTGGGGGGAGGGACAGACAGACAGAAACAAGAAGAGAGGGAGATAAAGAGAGGTTGACAGAGAAATCACCTTTCAGAATAACGGAGCATGGTGAAGAAACAACTGCGATGAGAGTCAAAATTCCGAAGACGTCTCGAGGCAATGACAAGATGTGAACATAAGCATAGACCCAGACACACACATAAATACACACGCACATACATACATACATACATACACATACCTGGACACACACACACATAGACACACCCCATATTACTCGCTCACTCGTTAGAATGCCTAATCCTTGACAATCTCCTAATGGTCCCTCTTAATTGTTTTTGCCAGCATTGCATGTGATGTGGTGAATTATTTGAGCCTTTTGTTAAGGGCCTCCCCAAACTTATCACTAGTTCCTCCGAGCCCTTTAAACCCAAACCGAACTAGATTCTGTGACACATCTCCACCGATATTCTGGCACTGAACTACACCAATGCCTTGAGAGATATCAGAATGATCAAAGTCACATTTGACTCCGCTGGCACAAACAAATACTGCACAACATTTTATTCGAAGCACTAACGACTCACTCATTCGCCCTCATATATAAAGTGTACTGTATAAACTTGATGTGTGTGTGTGTGTGTGTGTGTGTGTGTGTGTGTGT
>NC_069004.1:34835241-34839644 GCF_001194135.2 Octopus bimaculoides
GAACATTTAACAGTGAAAAAAAAAAACTGAAAACGTAGAAGCAAACTACAGCAACAACTTTTGCAGCAGCAGCAGCAGCAGCAGACGCAGCTAATATTGAGATAAAAGTTATTGGTGACGATATTAAACGGTGAGATATGATAAAGATATAACTGGGAAAGAGGAAGTGTGTGTGTGTGTGTATGTCTTTGAATATAGATAGATAGATAGAGAGAGAGAGAGAGAGAGAGAGAGATGAAAGTAGAGGGAACAAAGTGTGAAAAGGAAGGAGAGAGGAAGAGAGAAAGGAGATTCTAGAGTTGAGAGATGTTGAGAGATAAAATGATAATTCGGCAATGCGTAATAGACAGGGTGGGAGAGGGAAGGAGAAAGCGGTAGGGAGACTTATGGACGTGTCTGTGTGTGTATTTGCATATAAGGGGCAGAATGGAGCGAGAGGTGGTGGGGAGAAAAACAAAAGGGACCGTTGGGAAATGTAAGGATAAGAAATCACACAAAATTGCTCTCTGTACGGTGTACGCTGAAACTGAAATAAGTGGGGGTCGTAGGTGTGAAGTATAAGATTTTTGTCGCACCACTGTGGCCCGGTCACTGATACTCTATCAACAAATGTCTTTTCTAGAAAGACGTTTTATATGTCGTAGTAGTAGTAGTAGTAGTAGCAGCAGCTGCAGTAGTAGCTGTTATTTTTTTCCCATTTTAACTAGTTTACTAATATTTAGAGTCTGTGAGAACAGAAGCCGAGATGTTTTCATTGTTGCAATTCTATTTATTCATCATCATCATCATTATGAAGATCCAGTTCAACCTCATAATATTAACCATTGCATAAATCGTCAATCATTTTTGTCGTCATCGTATCATTGTCAGCATTATCTACGGCACATCCATCACCACCAGCATCATCATCTTTTTACTGGAAGCACAAGGCCTCAAATTTGGGGGAAGGGATTAAGTCGATTACATCGATCCCAGTGCGTAGCTGGTAGTAACTTTATCGACCCCGAACGGATGAAAGGCAAAGTCGACTTCGGCGAAATTTGAACTCTGAACCTAACAGCAGACGAGATACCGCTAAGCATTTCGCCCGGCGCGCTAACGACTGAGCCAGCTCGCCGCCTCACTGCCAGCATCATCATCAGATCTCAGTTTCGGGGACGGAAGAATTTTATTTACGAAATACTTACAACTGCGCGCGCGCGCGTGCCTGGTGATTATAACAACCAAGACAAGAACATTCGTCCGAATACACTTTGGTGGACAATGACATCAACATGATCAACATCATTATCAAGATCGTTATCGACATTGATATCGATCTGGGAAATGTTCAATGAATAAACAGGGCAGCGATGAGATTGAACCCGACACTCTACCATGTCTGCCATCCACCACTCCTGCATTACCACCACCACCACCACCACCGCCGCCGCCATTACTGCTGCTTTGCGAGTGCTAAAAGGCAAGATGTGTAAAAGAGGCAAACTTTCCAAGAAAGATTGTTTGGAGTGTGGGGGCTACATTTACATTAAATGGCTCAGTTATTCACGATCTATACCAGCACGTCAACCACTACCTCAGCTACTACCACTATCATCACTTCTACTGCTACAGTGTTATCCAGTTAAAAGTGCCTCTCGAGGCCTGACAAATATGTAGCGTTTATATACAGAGCAAACGATACCTACATTATGGAATATGGACTGAAAACTTCAAAGAGAACGACAAAAGACCATAGACTGGGAGATGCCAATCCACACAGGCAATTAGGGAGACTGAATTTAATGGATCAGATATTGTTGTGAAGGACCGACAGGAGAGGAAATGCTTCCTGATCAAAGTATCGCTCCGAATAAACATTAATGTAGCTCTAAAAGCAGTTGTGAAATGAGCCAAACACAAAGATCTGGAAAAAGATGACCATCCAGATTATGGCGAATGGAAACAGGAACAACTCTTATTGTAAGAGACCCCCTGGGAAATGACTTACACAGGTAAGTACTTACCGAAGTCATTAAGACATACAGGCTGCACAGGAAACTCCTCTTTTAGCGACTGTGCAATGTATTACGTTTGGCAGGATTAACAGAATAGAATATACACCTACAAAGCAAAGTAATTGACGAACGTAAAGTGTACAGAACTACACTACGTTCAGTATTCAGAGACGTAATAAGTATTAGATTACTATTATAATAATAATAATAATAATAATAATAATAATAATAATAATAATAATAATAATAATAATAATAATAATAATAATAATAATAATAATAATAATAATAATAATAATAATAATAATAATAATAATAATAATAATAATAATAATAATAATAATAATAATAATTATTATTATTATTATTATTATTATTATTATTAAGGAGAACTGGCAGAATCGTTAGCACGCTGGACGAAATTATTAGCGGTATATCACCCATCGCTACGTTCTGAGTTCAAATTCCGCCGAGGTTGACTTTGCTTTCCATCCTTTCGGGGTTGATGAAATAAGTACCAGTGACGCACTGGGGTCGATGAAATAAGTACCAGTTATGCACTAGGGTCAATGTAATCGACTTAGCCCCCTTCCCCCAAGTTGCCCTTGTTGCAAAACTTTGAAATCATTATTATTATTATTATTATTGTCATTATCTATGTTTACCCTAGGGTCTATTCTTCCTTTGACTGAAAACGACACGCCTTATTTAAAGGTACTTTATTATAATTATTCCCGGTTGATAAAGCACAAATTTGAACCCAAAATGCAGCGTTTCGACCACATTTAATTGTTCAAAAGCCGATCAGGAATAAAAAAAAAAAAAATAAAAAAAAAAGAAAAAAATAGGTCTCCTAATTGGTTGAATTAATTCTCAGAAACGATAGAATTATATTCTCAAAGAAATCAAGAGACTACTACTTGCATAGAAACATCTGGAAGCAGCGCTAACTAGTGTCTTGAGGATTGAGATGAGAGGCAATCGTTAGAATAATAGGTACCACGGGAACGATAAAAATATAACAGAATGATGTAGTCAAGAATCTAACTATAAGCACAGGAGTTTGGCTGTATGCGTATACTCACGCATTACACACATACAAAGATATGTATAGCAAATAGCTCTACAGGCACTTTACATATCTTGGTTGTATATTACGGTTGTGACTGCTGCGGTAACATACGTGCACCGTGCTTTCACTAGTTGTTTTAAGCGCCAATTTAGTCATGAGCAAATACAGATATCCTGCCAAGCTCCAACCCCAATTTTGACCCCGCCACACACAATCTTTTGTGAGAAAGAAGTTGATTAAAATGATTCGTTGTTTATCCCTGCTATTTATTTTAATGGCAGAAACAGCGAAACGCTGGATCATCACCGAGGGATAAACATCCAACTTTACACTGGCGGGATTTGAACTTACAGCTTTAAAAGCGGGAATAGACAATTGCTAGAGTAAAATAGATGTATTTGTCTGGGATGTGCAAATAGAGAGAGAGAGAGAGAGAGAGACCATCCTTTTAACAGAAAGAAGAGGTATTCCTTGGTCACAATGAGCTGTAGCTTACCTTGCATACATTATCGTCTGTCTATAAAGGAAGCTGGAAAAATACGTTAAGCATCAAAAACCCGGAGAGTGCAACAGTGAAAATGTGAAAAATAGACAAAGGGAAAAGGTCAACCAATATAGGGTTCGAGAAGTAAAGTACAAAAAAAATAAATAAATAAAAATCAAGAATTTCCTGGGAGACCCTTCAAGAGGTGAGTTATGAAAACTCATCAGAATGTGTCTATAGTCTGAGCAGTTTTGGCTCAAGGCTTGTAGAGGTTGAGCAGATATGAAGACTGTATCTAGAAGATATGCTATGGGTTGCGGCCAATATACAAAGGTAGGCGAATGTAGGAGTACAGTTGCTTAATATGAGTGGATTGTTCTTTTTATTTCTCAATTTTTTTTTTAGGAAAATAATTCTATGATTCTACGTTCATTCTAACTAATTATTTCTACCATGAAATAATTATTTCTAATTTCAGATATTTATTAATTGGCTGAGCATTTGACAAATGATGAACGAAAGTAGATCATCAAGCAGTACTGGGAGAAATGAACTGAAGAATTTCAAGGATCAGCTCCGTCAAGATAAACGGTTTAGAGAATACAGAATACATTTAAGTAGACTGGGTTCATTCGCAATACACAGAAAAGTGGTCGACCGGTCAGGGTTACGATTGAAGAAAATTAAATGCTCGTGGCTCAAGCATTCACTCAAAGTCCCAGGAGATCAACCAAAAGAGGGATTCCAATGAAATCGGCATCTCCCGCAGATCCTTGAGTCAACTTATGAATCGCTTAGGGTAAAATCGAAATAGAGAAATGAAGAGGACATTCCACCCGTATTAAGCAAG